>NW_025407894.1:0-56178 GCF_003324165.1 Naegleria lovaniensis
TTTATCACCAGGTCTTGAACTGTTGAGGTCTTTTCGAGAAGTTGGAACGCTATCATGGTTGTCCTGTGGTGGCTGTATTGTTTGGATACCGAAGGAAGAGCGAGGAAAATTGGAGTCCTTTGTACCGGTCCTGTTCGCTGCAGTAATAACACCTTCAGACGCATGATTGCTTGATGCCCTTTTGCTGTTGTTGGATGGGGAAAGAATTTTGAATGAGAGTACCTTGTTTCTTTCTTTGTGTTTGGGTTTTTTAATTTGATCCAAAAACACCCTAACGTCTTGATCAGAGGAAATACAAACTTCTTCTTCAGCAGTTTCGTCGAAATACTTGATTCGGAAATCGTTGCACACATTGTCTGTAAAGTTTAAATTCTTGGCTTTGTTTTTGATATCTTTCACAAGACTATCAAAAGATGTATTTTCTTCAAGTATTAGAAGAAGTTTTTCAATGTTTGATGAGCTGAGAGATGAGCTCTCTCCTTCTAAACGACAAATGACTTTTGACATTTTTTTCAAAGTGTGATTTGCTAAACTAGTTCATATTGAAATTTTTCCAAATTGAGGTTTCATTATGCTTGAGCTCATAACTTGAGCAGAATCAACGCATCTGATTTCGTTTTGCTAAAACACACAAAAATACTCCTCATTACTATCATCACAAAACGGAATTGCAACAATTATCATCTCCTTCGAAATTATTGCCATTCAATATTAGGTGAAAAAAAGTAGGGGAATTTTAAAGTGGCCAAGAGTGCTGCTCGTTAATAATCACAGCCCTTTTGCAAAATCGGAGAGCAAAAGATACGGCGACGTCATTTTCTTGCTGAAGGAATATTTTTTTAAATGGTGCTGCAGTTTTCAAAACTAGGGCTCTTCATGGTTTTGGACAGACTAGATTTCATGTTAATCCAGAAGACATGGTTGTATATATTTCTTGGTTATGAACAGACGGTGCTCCTCATTCTCGCGTATTAATAAAACATGAGATTGAGATTTTTTAACAAGAATTATAATAATACCAGCCCTTTCGTGCACGAATATGGAAATACCATCTTCAAACAAAATCACACATTTATCCAGAGGGCCAACCGTTTTTTTTGTTCTCTTCAGATTTTTAGCACACTGCTTTCAAGCCGCCATCATCAAAAACGATCAACAAGAACCGAATTCTTGATCTGAGAGTAGTATATACTCACCATCTTTCCATCCGCTTTTTTCAATATTATTCATAATATATTTATTTGTGTTCATCATCATCAACATGTTGTGCACAACAAATTCATTCAATATTATGTTGGTGGTCGTGGTGATCATCATCAGCATGTTTCAACAATGCGCTTCTGCACAATTAAATAATTATAACGGAGCATCCGTTCCTCTCGAATATTCACAACAAAAGGTTTGCCAATTGGTTGTTGGACTGGCGCAATATGTAAGTTGGAGGATTACGATATTGATATTCACCAGACTCTCGTTTGTTCTATGGTCATCGCTCCATTGAATTGTGCTTGTGGTCATCACGATTTCAAAATGATGGAATAATGTTGTTGTGAACGCCCGACCTTCACAGAAACTCGTCTCAGAGAAGAAGAGCATTTCTGAGATGGAACACGACTTGATCCATACATGTACAAATAGTGCAGCATTCAATAGAAACCAAACCATGATGAACATGTGCCACGAATTGGCCATTTCCTTCCTCCCACACGTTCTTAGTGAAATGATTGCAAATCATTCACCCAAGACTATTTGTCAAAAACAAGACCGAGGATACAAATTGGTCATGTCACAAGTGAAGGATGAGAATAGAACCAAGTATATTTGCAACGTGTGTCAATTGATTGTTTATGAAGTTGGTATGTTTTAGTATGTCGTTGTTTCAATCACGTGTTCACATAACTGTGTTAAATATTTGCCGAACCAATCAACGTGGTTTACCCTTAACGCTTGTGTAAAAATCTTTACAGAATTATTTATCTCTCAAAATGAGTCCATGTCACAACTCACTCAAAAATTGGAGGAGGTGTGTACAACTGTCCCAACAGCCTATCAAGCTATCTGTATCTACACTGTTGAACAATACCTCCCAACATTTATTCAAGAAGTTGAACACGAATTGTCTCCCTTGGTCAGTTGTCAAGAAATTGGTTATTGTCCAGAGGATCCAAGTGAAAGCAAGAGAACCAGCTCACCATCTGCCAAAATGAAAAGAGAAAATGCTGAGAGAATGGCTACCATGTTGACCTCAATCAAGTCCATGTTAAATAAATAATAAGGCAAGATTTCTCTCACACTTTACCACTTGTGCCCAAATATGCGCCATGATAACATTGTTGCATTCGTTCGAGAAATAAGTCGTCACTATAGTTCCAAACAAAACCATTGGTCTTGAGTGCTTCCATTTGAGTTCAGGATCATGTCGCAATCCTTGGACTGCGGAATACAAAGCATATCCATTATTTTTCACAGCTTCTAACACGAGTTCTTTGTCATGGCTAACGTAACTGTGTCCTAGAAACTCCAATCCCGTTGTATTGGACAGCTTTTAACATAAATTCCTTGTCATTAGCAAAATCTAGTGGGGCGTATTGTAGAACATTTTCACAGCCAAGTCTGACAGCCTCCAATATAAATTGTTTGTCACTCAAAAGTCTCTTTGAAGCATATTTAAGAGCAGACTTATTTCGTTTGATAGCTTCAAACACAATCTCTTGATCTCCTCTTATCATCTCATCAGCAAAAGCAAGGGCGTAACCACTTTGCATCACAGTTGTCATTGCAACTTCCTTGTCGTTTTTTAACTTATCAGATGCGTACTCAAGAGCGCGTGCATTTACATTCACGGCAGATAATACCACCTCTAGATCATTTGTCAAATCAGTTGATGCAAATTCAAGAGCTTCTCCGTTTTGATTTACAGCAGCTAACACAACATCCTTATCGTTCTTCAATTCTTCAGAGACAAACTCTAATGCTTCACCATTTTTTTTAACGGCCATCAATGTAATTTCTTTGTCGTTCTTTAAATCATCAGACGCAAACAACAATGAAGTACCATCATTTGTGACGGCATTCAAAACCACATCTCGATCATTCTTGAGGTCACACGATGCAAATTCTAACAAAAATCCAAATTTTTGAACTACTTTGAGCATTATTTCAATACAACCACTCTTCACAAATTTCTTGAGAAAAGGTTGCGCGAAGTAATTCCTCACACCAGAGAAATTAAAAAATTTTTTGCGTGTGGTTGTATTGCTTTGTTCGAATAATCAAAAGTGACTAATTCAGGAAATATTAAATTTAGAGCCTTCAACATGAAATTATGATCCAACAATATATCTTGCGACACCCATCGAAGTACCTTGTTATTTTGTTTGATAGCTTCAAATATAATTTCTTCATTAATTTCCAAATTATGTTCCACAACACACTCTAACACATCACCGTTTTGCTTCACAGCAGCTAAAATAACCTCAATGTCACTACGAAATGGTGTACGGTCAGAAAACCACAGAGCATTTCCATTCTGGCAGACTTCTTGCAAAACAAATTCCTTGTTTTCCAAAAGATATTCTGAGGCATATTGAAATGCATCAGCTTGTTGCTTTATGGCTGCCAATACCACCTCTTGATCGTTGTGAATATTGTGATGTGTATATTGTAATTCTGAACCGTTTTGTTGAACAGCTTCCAGAACAAAATCACGGTCTTCTTGTAATTGTGAGGATGCAAATTTCAATCCATAACCATACTTTTTAATGTGATTCAACACAAATTGCTGATCATTCATAAACTCCACTGGGAAGAATTTCTCATATTCCAATTCCCGATTCAAAAGCCATTTCTTTTTTCCGGCTTGTTGCAATGAGAATTTGTTATTCAATAATAATTCCAATCGTTGGATGATATGTTCATAGTCATCATTATCATCATTTGGAACAGAAAAATTTGAAAAATCAACAATTATCATTCGTACATGTTTATCGGTTTTGGAAACGGATGTCTGTGATATCATCAATTTTCGTTTCTTATTTTGAAGTGTTTTCTGTGGAGCATTGTCTGCCTCCTCTCCATACCCGAAATCTTGGTCGTCCTCTTCGCTGTTTGCAGGAAAACGGACAGGCCCAAGTTCTCGTTTCAACATTTTTTCAGCATTTCAGATCTTTACAAAATTACAAATACATTTTACAACTCGCATGTTAGTTGCACTTCAATCGGTGATGGTCTTGTTGCAACGAAAAAGAATGTTGGTGAACTATAATCCAGATTACTATATTTGTTGATAAACATCATTAAATCTCAACTTCCTGCTTCTTCCACCAGTCCTTTATTCCACCTGCATAAACAACCACCTTGTTACATCCTAATTCTTGTAAAATCTCTGCAGCTCTATCCAACCACTTCATATAAGAAACGCTGTACAAAATAATCATCGGCCCCTTCTCGCTTGAAATATCTTGAGAAGGCAAGACAAATGCATATCGTTTGAGAGAGGTATTAACACATGCTCGAAGGAATACGTGACCAATATTCTTGAGCAGAATATTCTTGGCGCTGGCATGGATGGAGGGATAGTTTTCATTAGACGAGTCTCTCTCGTCCCTAATGTCGTAAAGAATGAAATCTCTTCCTGCCTCCAGTGTCTGAAATATGTGTTGTAGACCTTGTTTTGTGACATAGGAAATGTTACATTTAGGATTAATAGAGTCGAATGATGTATTGAGAGTTTCATGACCACCAATGTATTGGGAAAGAAATTCGGAGTTGAACTGAGAGCAAATTGCAACGAATTTGTCAGTAAAGTCGCAATATTCATCATAACGTTGTTTGAACTCCTGTGGTCGAGGTATGTACATGCTTTCAAAAGAATTTGTGTGACTCTTCTTTTTCTTCTTGTTCAGTGTTGTGCTTTTATGTTTGAAACAACATGTGGCTGAGTGATAACTTCGATCAAAAATGAAAGCCTTAATTTTAGTAAAAAGGATCAATGAATTGGAACGTATGAACCGAATAGAGATTAAATCCGTTACTGGTCTACCATTAAGGGAGCGAAGAGAGGACCCAGATGAAGAATTCAACGATTGTCGTAATAAGGTAGCCATCAGCTCGATACAAACGAAAAATTTTTTTTAAATTTTTATTTAAAAATGGCACCAAAGCGGAAAACTCGTTCATCACAACAACGAACACCCTCATCGAAAAAGGGAAACGCATCATCAGGTACAACTTCATCTCCAAAAGCAACAACACCAAAACGGAGTTCTCATCCAGCTATCAATGTGGACGAAGAGGACGATGAAGAATTCTTGAATGATCAAACAACTACATCCAGTACACTTGCTGTCGGAGGAAACACTCCGAGTACAAATAAATCATATGAGGACGCTAAACAATGGGAAGCAATGAGAGCTAGACTTGCACTACTCGAGAGAGATAATTATTTTGATAGGAAAGGAGGCAGTGCAGGAAAGTTTAGTATCATTTCTGGAGGTGATGATGAAGAAGGTGTATGGGATACAACCAATGATGTCACCAGACCGAAAAACAAGTCCAAGAAAAAAAAGAAGGATACTTCCGAAGATGTGGAACCATCATCAAAGAAGAAAAAGACTGAGTCTAAAGACTCCAAAAAGAAATCTGCAAAGTTCGTTCGGAGGAAATTAGACAATGTATTATTGAATATGGACAAAGTTCACTTGAATTCACATCCGAATTATTTTTCGATTGAAGCATCTCCTTCCATTTATCCACCAAGAAAGTATTGTTACACCACAGGATTCTTAGCAAATTATACATGTCCACACACAGGAAAGCATTTCATTAATATTCCAGCCTATGAGCATATCAAAAAAGATTTTCAATTGGAATAATACGCTGGCTGAGAAGTGAACTTATTGCATTTCGGTTCATGATAGCATCTTTCATCAAACTTGACATTTCTGAGCTAGGTATTGGTAACATGCGATAGCTTTGCTGGTGCTTACCTCGACACGATCGACCAACTACTATTTCACAGATATCAATCTCGATTTTTTGATTTTTTGTGAATAAAAATGTCTGAAAAGTCCTTGCTCCTTCCTCTCCCAATCAACGAACAAATCTATGCAGAATACCTCATCAAAGTTGGCACGAGTTCGGAAGATATTTCTCTCATCTCATCATCACTGAACGAAATTAACAAACAAATTGACAACCTTTTTAGCAACGCCATTTCACACAACGATGAATCATTTGCTTCCAAAATTACAACATCAAACGAAATGTTACAATTATTCAAATATGACGTTCCAAAGAAAACACCAGGAGCCTTCGCCTGCAGTAGAGCAAAGGACGAAAAACAATTTGATTTATTACAGTGTGCTTTTGGAATGGAACACGTAAATCCAAAGGATGATCGTGTGATTGCACTTGCAAAATTTATTCATCTATTATACGAAATTGTGAATGCCTTGCAGAAGGAGGTTCAGTGTGAATGGTTGGGAATTTACAAAAACATTCACTCATGCCTGTACAAGATGAGTTATTATGGAAAGTTCAGTCGGGCAGATTTTCCAATTGATGAAGAACATGCCAAAGCATCCACGAATTCTTTTGTAGCATTGAATGGAGTTGTGGTGACTTGGGAAGATGTCAATTCAGCATCTGATTCAGGTCAGCCCTATTACAGTTGTGATACCATGGTGCAAGCAGAGTGTTGTTTGCCAATCTATGATGAAACCAATTCTAAAGTGATTGGTATTATTGATGCAGAAGCACATTCAAAGAAATTCTTTTCGTTGGAGAGGAAATTTAAATTATTGAGGGCGTGCTTTCTTTTGAGATTTGTGTTCTCCATGATATGATCATGATATGATGATGGTAAATTTGAGTAGGTACTAGTACAACGTGCATATCTCATTGCTCAAATTGAGTATTTAATACTAATTCAATATTTACATCTTTTGCCTCTGCATTATTGATAAGGAGTGCCGTTCAGTATATCTAATTGCTTGGAAATTATTTCTACAAATTGACCCTGATTAATTCTTGAAGTCTTTTCAAATGCTGATAAGGCTTTTTCTGCATTTTTAGAATCCACTTTTAGATTGATTAAAGTCTTTAACGTTTGGTCGTAGGTCACAAAGCCCTTATTATTAATATCAATCATGGAGAACATGGTTTCAAAATCTGAGGACGTTAAAATCTTCTTCGAGGAGTGGGACTGAATTTTCTTCAAGTTATCAATGAGAAATTGTCGTGGATCAGAAGGCATTTCTACCAACACAAGCTGCAGCAAATATTGAAGCAACTCGCTAACTTTGTGTGTCTTCATGTATTCTCGAGCAGTGTGCTTGCTCTCGTAAAATGGTTCATTTTCCTCTTCAGTTTTGCCTTCGACAGCATTCACAAATCTTCTCATATCAGCCTCCATATTGTTGGTAATGTCAACAAAGGTGAGTGGAATATTTCCATTGTAATGCAAATATTTTCGAAGATCATTAATTGTCTTGTCTTTCTCAATGTACTCATGATGCACCATTAACGTATCGATTTCATCTTGATTGTAACATCCCTTGTCCTTTAGAGATTGCTGAACTACCTCTCTTGACGCTCGAACAAGCACAATTTTTACATCGTGGGAATCTTTATACAATTTGATAGCTTCCATTAATGGGTTGAACACTGATCCACTCTCTTCAGATCCAGAGCTGTTAGAAGTGGAAATGATGACTTTCCGACACGATGGATGTTCTTTCAAGATTGTCTCAACATTTGGAATGGCCTTATAGATGTAATCGATAGTGATGGCTTCCGATTTTGAACACTCGTATTGCTTGTCCAGAAATTCCTTCCAACATAAATCAAAATCATTACTAGCGAAGCGAGAGGCAAAATTTGAAGCATCCTCGAATTCAAAACAATTCGGAGTCCTTTTAAAATCGTGCTCGATATCTTTCGGTGCCACCGTAACTGTCGGAACAAACACAAACTTTTCGAGTCCGTCCAACATTCGATGGATGCTGCTTGTTGCACTGGAAGTTTTTTCAAGCAATTGCTGTTGAGAATCCATCAAACTTTGCAATAAATTTTCCTTTCTGCTTCCGACTGCTCCATAGATTAAAACAACGGTTGGTCTTTGAGGTCCGAACATTTTCAATTGATGTTATGGCAACTCTTTCAAATATCAAGAATATGATTCAATTTTTTCAAAAAAATGATTTGTAAATTATTGGCGGCAAGAATGCGCTGTCCGTTTCTTTCAAACTTTTCCAAACAAAAAAAATCAAACAAGAAGCTTGCAGTTCGGGATTGTTTCGTCATCATTGAAACCGAAAATTAATATTGGTGTGAATAGTGAGTGATAACCAGTAATGATTTTCATCATCTTGAGCAATTTTGAGAGAAGGTGAATTTTGAAATTATTATCGGATTTGCAAAATAGTCGGAGGACCAGATTATCAGCAATAAAATGTTGCATCTGTATGTGGCACACTATGCAACCAAACTGGCGAATATTGTTCAACAGGTTCCGTTACCTTTCTTGGCCATCACCATTCTCTTTAATGCCATTGCTTTTGTTATAGAGCTCTATTTGGATTACAGGCAAAGTAGGCTTTTGAAAACATCAACGAATATCCCATCTAAATTGCAAGATTATATTGACAAAGATGAATATGATGACATGAGAAATTATGTAAGTTTGATGATTAACGAGAATTAATTTAATCCAATTCTAACCGCAAATGTGTGTGTGAAATATGAAAAATTTTAATTTGCAATCGCGATTGTGAAATAATTCATCATGATGGTATTTAGAGTATAACAAGATTAGGATTTTCTCGATTAGAAAATGCGTACGGTTTCATTACAGAAGTATTTATTTTGCTCTCGGGAGTTCTGAATTGGATGTTCGATCTAGCCCTCAAAACGAACGTGTTACTTTTTGGCCTCGGTGAAGAATATGTCATCACTAGAGGTGTGACATTTCTATTTCTTGTTTCATTATTGAGCACTTTCGTTCGTGCACCATTTGAAGTGTATCGTATATTTGTGTTGGACGGAAAATTCTTTGAGATTAAGCAAGAACGAAGAGATTTGCAAAAATCGATCGAAAATGATCCATCCACAGAATTTTTAAAGAAAGAAACTCTTGATAAAATCAGTAGAAGGAGAGTCATGCAAGTGAATAATGCAAATATGTTTTTCGGAGATGAAAATCACCAGAATGGATCCTACTACAATGAATACAGTACCGATGAAGAGGAGGTTGCTCTACTTCCTGAGCATGCTAGCCCTCAACTCAATGAAAAATCAATTATTGGCAAGGAAAATATTGCCAACAAGCTCATGACTTCAACAGCCGTAGAAACATCTGAAGATGAAAAAGAGGATCATGACGCCTCCTTGAGTGACAATAGCAGTGACAGTGGAGTGCAAGACATTATGTCTGTTTTCCGAAATTGGATTATGGATCAAATCAAGATGGGAATTATGGCCGTGGTGATTGGTATTCCATTATTATTTTTAATTTTATGGCTCCTCATAACAGGTAGCCCAATTCATTGGGTTTATCTTTGGTTTGGAGGTGTTGCCCTTTCTGTTGGAATTTATGAATTGTATCCAATTGTGTTAGCACCCATGTTCAATACTTTTTATGGTAAGTGAGGGGCACTGTTGAAAATCAGAAATTACTAATAATTTTATTTGCACAATCACCAATGGATGGTTATCCATTGTCATTGATTAAAATACATTCAATTTATGAACGTTAATGGAATGAATGGAAACCAACCTACAGAAATGCCTGAAGGCCCACTTCGAAAGAGTATCGAAGAACTGACCAAGACTGTTGGAATTGATGTGAAAGATATTGTCTATGTGGATGGTTCAAAACGAAGTGAACACGCCAATGCTTTCATGGTGGGCAGTGGAAAAAACAAGAAAATTGTACTCTATGATAACTTGATCAGCAAGGATGGATTGAATTTAACCAATGAGGAAATTTTGGCAATTCTAGCTCACGAAATTCATCATTACAAGATGAATCATAGTATCAAAATTCTAACTTCTCAAGTATTGGCACTCGGAATATTCTTATTCATTCTTTCATTTACAATTTACAATGAACACTTTTATTCAAGCTTTGGATTTGGATTTATTGATGTAAGTAGCATGGACACGACTTCACAAAACGTACAACAACAATATTTAGCCAAGTGTTGGCCTCTGCCTATTTTCTTATCTATACCAACCATTGGGCAACCTTGCCATGGTCATACTGAACTACATTCAACGAAGCTATGAATATTCAAGCGATGAATACAGTCTCTCTCTTGGCTATGACATTGAAAAACCACTAATTAGAATGCATGTAAATAATGTATATAATTTAATTGTTGACAAACTGTACTCGAGATATTACAACGCTCATCCCTCACTGTTAGAGCGAATGGACAATATAAAACGATTCAAGGAAAAGTATGCCGTTCGACAACGCCTAAATGCAAAGCTCACAAAGCAAGAATAGAATAATGGTAAGGTGAACATGAAATCACAAAGACCGTCAGGCCACTAACGTCACATGTACATCTAAATTAAATCTTTACGGCTTGCCATGCATTTGTACTCTGTTTTTTTGGTTGAAGTCCTCATCTTGATTGACGGACTAACTTTAGATGCTTTTGGCCAAAGGCCAGTTATTTGGTTAAGTATTTAGGAGGAATATTAGCATCTAAAGTTAGTCCGTCAATCAAGATGGCGGCTTCTTGGTTATTCTGGATCAAGTTTCCATTGGTGGAAGAACTTGAAGCAGAGCAAGGTTGATGGACAAGCTTAAAAGAAGCATTGGATGCACGAGATTTGTACTTTCTCAAACATGCCTTACGGAAAGAACGAGAGTTTCCTTGTGATTCTGAAATGGTCACCATGTTGCAGACTTGTCCTTTCGGACCTTTGGAGCCTTGACAATATAGAAAGTGAAATTCGTCAGAGGTGTCAAATCGTACATAGATGGATGGTTTGGGGTTGTTGTCGTCTTTTGCTTGTTTTTTGATGTACCGAAAAATGCGAGGAATGTAAATGCGTTGGTTGTTATAGATTCGAGAATTTGGAGCAAGAGTAATTTCAATAGAATATAAGCGCATTGCCTTCTTGAGCTTGTCAATCTCAGGTTCGTACTGACTGTCAGGTACAGAAAATACATGAATAAGTATTGGTGTGGTTGGAATGATTCCATTTTGTAGTACATATTCAATATAAGTATTTCTATGGTCCAATTTGATTGGAGAAGCCATCACTGGCATGATAGGAATGGTGTGTTTCTGTCTCTTTTTGGAACTTTCCAAAGAAGATGAGTTGTTAGTTCTCACAATAGTTGCATCAGAACATGTCCTCTTATGACTATTGTTCACAGTACCTTGTTGCATGATGGATGGTTGCATTATTTGGTGCACAAAAGGTTGTGGCATGAATGCATAGGGTGGAAAGTGAAATGATTGAACATGTGACATCCCGCAACCACTCATTGTCACATTTAATGGAAAAGGAGGAGGAGGTAGAGGAGGAACGATAATAGGGTTGTATATCGCCGTTGCGCAATCATAACTATATGGACAACCAAAAGAACCATAATTAACAACTGGCAGATGTGTACTTCCATGATTGCTGCTTGAAAGATTCCCCAAAAGTGGATGGAATGAACCTACTGGATAAAAATAATAATTCATGAAAGGAGGAGGAGCATAACCAACATTTTGAACCATTACGTTCTGACAAGGAAATTGTGGTCCAAGATTTGGATTGAGAATAATTCTGTGATTATTTGCCTCAACAGAAGAAAAGTTTACATAAGTGGTTGTCGGATTCGGTGTTGTAACCACATGAGAATTTGCATTCAAATTTTGGTTCAAAGATCTTCGTGGATCATCGTGTGGATGGAAAGTGTTGTCACGAGGAGTGACTGCATTTGTTGCTTGATCATGACGCATCAAGTGATTTGAAATTGAACTCAATTCATGATCATTTAGTTGATCTTGATCATCGTCCTCCTGATCGGAAAGTAAATCATCAGCAGTTAATCCTTCGGTTGGAAACAAAGGTTCTTCATATTCTTTAAAACGATAATCATTAAGAGAGTTGGAAGCTTGTTCATTGTTGGCACAATCGAGAGAAGAGTTGGCGTCCAACAACATTGGGTCGGTGAGAATGGTTGCCATGAGTGTATGAGTTGTTTGTAAAATTTTTTTCTTTGTTTGAATTTTTGTGAAGTTGCTTCCAGCAAGACAGGCATTTTAAACAATTTTATCATTTGACATTTGACTGGAAATGAGAGCTCTCAATTTAATTTCGTCCAATCAGAAAACTCAAGATTTACAACTCAGGATATTTGCCAAAAGAAGGGTATTGGATTTGAATATGAGTCGAGTTCTCAACAACAACACTTTGGAAACAAGGATGTTGTATAAAACATTTACAATCTTTATGTTTACAATTTTTATATTTACTCAAATAAAAATTTGTTCCACCTACCCTTAATCCCAATACCACAATAAATGCAACAGGTTATCTAATCCAAGGTTCATGATTAAACATGGTCTTTAAAAAACAACTAAAAAGTCACTGATCAGTTGCGTTTGAAACAACCATTGAACAATACATCCACTTTCAATGTTACAGTGGTTTATTTTGTTGTATTTACAAAGTATTTTCAATATCAACGCATTGCACTTTTATCGTCGAAGAGAATATTGCTTGGCGATTTATGTACAAATGTCACCAATCTTTACTTCACCAAAGTTGATACTTCAGTGAATTAGAGAGTAATGACATGTGCTTTGAAACTGCATAAATCGTCAAGCAAGTTCTCAGTTGATCTGTCTCAAGTATTCATTGGAAGATGAAGTACTTGAAGCTGATGTGGTCGACAATTCGTTGTCAAGCGTTAAAATGGCGTTGGATGTATGTTTTGAGTATGCGCTCAAAATTTCTTTTCTGAGACTAACTGTTCCATCTACAGCAATGGACACAACATTCTTGGTCTTCTTTTTCTGGTTAGTTATTTTGTTTTCTTGCTTCTCTGTGTCCTGTTCAGTACGTGGTTTGGAAACAGCTTTTTTCGACCCACTGCCCCTACCTTGACAATAGACAAAGATACGTTCAGTGGACTTGCCAATTTCAATCCAAATGTATTTGTTGGCAGGAAATTTCATTCGGTTCTCCATTTTCTGGAAAATTTGGCTGACATAGATTTTGTGATCCTCTGTTTGTGTAATTTCAGTAACAGTAAATCGATACTTGCAAAGAGGGGTGGCTTTGCTACCATCTGTTGCATTCGCTTGGTGTTGAGTTTTTCGAGAGATATAAACTCGAATTTCCACACCAATATCACCCTCTGGTATTTCCTTGGATGGCAATACCCATTCAAGATTTGTATTTCGTTTGTCGACTCGATTAATGTCACCGTCATCACTACTTGTCGCCTCTTTCTTGATCTTTTTGCTTCCACGAGAAGTGTGAACGCTACTCTCTTGCTTTCTCTTCTTTGATAGCTCTGGCTGTGGCTGCTCCGTAGTGTCCTCGTCCTCGTCGTCCTCATGGTCGTCCTCGTCGTGCTCATCCTCGTGATACTCCTCGTGGTCGTCCTCGTCGTGCTCATCGTCGTCCTCTTCCTCGTGATCGTCGTTATCAACATTAGTATTGCATAATGAAGGGCCTACATGTTGGTTGGTAGTCGGTGGAAAAAGTGGCATCACTGGAAAGAAAATAGGAAGAAAGACAAAGGACACTGCCACAACAATTTAATTTTGGCCACTTTCACAAATTGCCAATCCCTCTCGCAGATTTTTCTAAAAATTTGTGCGCATCTCAAAAAAAATGCATTAAACTGCTTGTGCTTGGTGGCCCTGGCCACTTTAAAACAAAATTCGCAACTTCTCATCAGTAGTGTAGTATTTGCTCCTTCGTGATCATTGTCTTCATCACAACAACCTAGTAATTCTCATCTATAACCTGAACGACTTTTCTTGTACATCGACTCGATTCAATAATAGTAATAATAGTAATAATAATCATCAATCATCATGGCCAAAACATCAAACAAACGTGTCAACAACAAGAGCAAAAGTACAACAAAAAAGAAACAAGCAACCAAAAACAAGAAGCAAACAACCAACGTTCGTGATCTACAATGGCTTGCGTATGATGGTAGTAATTCTTCATCATATAGAGATGTTTATCAAATCATGCCTCAAGCAAATCCAGTTGGAAGAGAGCGTATTAGGATGGCTGCTTGTTTGGCAATGTTTGCTCATTCTGCTGCTTTCTTTCTTGGTCATTCTTTAGATCCCTATTACACCAAGAGATACCAACGAGGAATCAAACTCGGTTGTTTGAATCCTGATTACTTTGTAAGATATTTTGGCAACTCTTCAGCAAGATATATCACCAAGCATCAGGTTTTGAATTTTGATAATCATACTCGTAGGATTGAATGTATTGGGTTTGCCTTCGATAATTTTGAAGATATGCCAGGATTGAATTGTGGGAAAACTTATGCTTTAAGAGGATTTGTTGCTCAAAATCCAGTTCGCGTCTTCGATCATGATATCAATCAATATGTGACAATGCATTTTGATTTTCAATATCGAATGTATTTCACAAAACTCGTCTTCTATTGTAATACTGAATCATGGATGGTCACTGTTGATTTTGATTGGACAATTGAAAGATATAACGAAATGAATGATACATGGGATTCGGTTTAATTTATTGATCACTTTCTCCTTCAAATTTTAATGGCACTATATATTTAAATAAATCACATTGAAGTTTAGTAATATCAACATTTGCAAATAGTTTTTTGAATCGACTGTGCTTGAAAACATCTTCATTAAGAAGCAGCAAATACAAATTATGTGCTGTCATATGTCTTGTTTTGTTTGACCAGCCAAAAAAAGGTTGAAGATAAGATATTTGTGAAGGCGTTAATGTGATGGTAAAATTTACATGTTCAACCATCATCTCCGATTGTCGTTTTTTCAAATAATGAACAAAAGATCGAGGATTTGAAAATAAAATATCGGAAAGCTCGCTGTTGGGTATATATAAACTTTCGAAAAACGTATCATCATCTAATGGATCATCAGGATGAAAGTAATAAATTAATTTCAGATCATACAGGTCCATGTTGAGCGTCGATTTTTTTTGCCACGTATGCAGTCACTTAAAATATTTATCGAACTTCAGTTTGGACGCACAAAAAATGACCCAACAGTCCGCACCTGAATCATCATCAAAAAAACAACCATCAATAAAACAACGTCAAGCCATCAAACAGCCTCGGAAGCAAAATAAACCATCAACACGCAAACCATTATCTGGAGGAATTAAAAAGCCACACAGATACAAACCTGGTACAGTAGCACTACGAGAAATAAGAAAATTTCAAAAAAATACGGAATGTCTAATCCCAAAAACAAATTTCAGACGACTTGTTCGTCAAATAGCATCGGATTATAAGCAAGATTTAAGATTCCAACTCAACGCTTTGAATGCTTTACAAGAAGGAGCAGAAGATTTTCTTGTTAGGATTATGCAGAATAGCAATGAATTGGCAATACATGCCAAAAGAGTTACTATCCAACAAAAAGATATCATTCTTGTTCAAAAATTGTTCAGTTATTAAAAAATGAGTTCAAACATCACCACATTCACTAACGTCAATCATTCCGACGGTTTGATTGAAATAATTTTAGGTAAATCTGTTGAAACAATTATTGTCAACAACGATTTCTATTATCGTTTTCAAGATCTCAAACACAAATATGAATCTTATTCCAAGTATTCCAAAAATAACGATGTCGTTAAAATTGGACGAAAAGGGCTTACCTATGTGTGTTTGGAGATCGCTCTAGATATTATAACAAAAGAGGACAATTATCGGTCCCATTTAATTAACTATCTCACCCAACAACAATTACAACGATTCCAAAACAATTCAGAAACGATGCAACAAACATCACAAACAAGTACTTCTTTTTCCAACATTTCACAAGACATTCCTAATGCTCCATCTACATCCTCTCCAACAAAAAGAAAACAAACTCTGCAAGAATTGGATAAACAAAACAAAACAAACGCAACACCATCTCTCTCTATCGCGAAGCCAAAAGTGTTGACTAAACGATCACGCAATACAGAACATGATATTAAAGAAATAACTAAAAAAAAAAAGGAAAGTAAAAGGATAAGAGAACAAGAAATTGACACCTATTTAAATAGACTGATAGAACAATATGATAAAGAAAAGAAAGACATTGTGAAATCCAATATATCAAAAGTCAATCTAGTGGCTGCTTCAGAAACACGAGATATATATAAAAGTCAGTAAGCAAAGCAAAGGGAGACGAAGTACTAGTATGCAGAAAATTTTTTGAGCATAAAAATAAATAATAAATAATAAAGTCTAATGACAAAATATGCAGAAAATCCCTCAAACACCAATCCTTTTCAAAGGATGGATGTTTGGCGAGTTACAAACCCATTAGTTTTCCTCCAATTAATTCCAAACTCTTGTTGTTGTTTACAATGTAGAAACACAGAGGCAATTCTTTCTCTTGCACAAGCAATAAGTTCTTCCAATCACGTCTCCGATAACGAAAAAGAAACATTTAGAAAGCTAAAACAAATGTCGTTAAAACCAGTCTCTTTAACCAAACAACTGAAGGTAAAAGATGAACTATGTTGCTCCAACAAAGCTTGGAAAGAGCATATTTTTTCGTTGGGACTCAACGATATTCTTAAGGCGGATCTTAAAGACATAGAAGGACAAGTAACGAATGCCTTAGTTGAATATTTTGGAATACAACATGTATTAAAAGGATTTGTGATGAAACTGGAACCTGTGATCATTGCAGCTGTAAAAAGTCACCTGCATACCGTGTTTCTAAGAAAACAACAACAACGTCCTGTAAATGAAGAGTTACCTGATTCTTTGGTAATCAAGATGAGTATGGATGGAAGAAAATTTGACGGACTTCAGACGGTGGTTGTAACTCTTTCAGTTTTAAATCTTACAACATTTGGAACTCAAGAGCGAAGAAATGTTTTTCCTGTCGCAATGTATATTGGTAATGAACAGGAAATTATGGATTATTGTAAAAACTTTGCACAACAAGTCGAAAAGATTTCGAAAGATGGTATACAAATAACGAAAAAACAAGCAGACGCTTCGTTAAACAAAGAAAATTTCAACATGAAAGTGACTATAATATGGGTTAGCGATTTAAAATCTCTGTCTTACGTGAGCGATTTATTAGAAGGCAATATGTTTTGTTTGAGATGCGCATGCTTGAAATGTAATAGCTTAAATGGAACCTCCATGCCAAGGTTTTTAAATCACAAGTTTGGTATTGATTCATCCAAAATTTATATTTGCATTCTCCACGCAGAAGAACGTATTACGGAGCATTTGGTAAAATGGTCCCTTACAAAAGAAGAATATGAAAAATTAGTGCTTGAAAGAGTAAGAAAACTACCATGTTTTTCATCTTCCTTTACATTTCATTCGACCCAAGTTAAAAATACATCAGACGCAGAAGAAGATCCAGTATTAGAAAACGAGGACTATAAATTCATGTTGACTGGAGGAATGGTTGAAGTTATCTCACAGCATTACAAGACAATTTTTGAAAATGTTGTTACGGATGAAATGATGGAAATTTGGGATCAGTGGATTATTGTTCGTCAATGGCTTAAAATGACAAATGATGAGCGAGCAAAGAAAACAGAGGAAGAGCTTTTAGAATTTTATCAATTATTAACTAAATGGCATATCAACATTGTAGAACTACGATCAAGCGTTGGAGTGCTTCCGTATTACATACACATTATTGTGCATCATGTAAAAGAATTTTTCGATGAAATTGGTTCTCTGGTTCCTGTTTCCAATGAAGCAGTAGAAGGTTCTCATCAACATGACCATTTTATAACAGAAAGAGCAACAGCAAAAGGTAAAAAGAAATACTTTTTCGATGAATATGTGAAAGATAGTAATACTGTGTGGAACGAGATGAGTATTTATACAGAGCCAGACTTGTCTATTGATGAGTTTAACAATATATTTAAATATGAAAAACATATTCCAAGAAAAGAAGACAAAAGAGAATGGAATCAATTGTTCCAAATTTTCCAACTGATTGTGAAAAAACTTAGAGTATTATTTCTCTCTTTCAGGTCTGATGAAGATACTACATTTGAAAGAATAGAAGAAAGAAGTGGTGACAAGGTTAAGGAGAGATGGAATAGCTTCAATGATCTGAAAATCAAGGATCGAGTAATAATTGAAAGTGATCAATCAACTGCTACTAATTTACAGTCTTCTCGTTCAGAATTAGAGAAATCTAAGCTGGATCTTTATTTACAGACAAATGTTCAACAGGAAGAAATGTTTCAGGACGAAATGAGTGATTTTGAAGATGATGATGGAGATGAAGAGATGACAAATAATGAACAGCTATTCGATGAACTAAGTGATTATGAAGACGGTGATGAAGAGATGGAGTTTGGAGAGGAAACTAGTATTCCTGACGACATAGTGGATTTTATTTTTTGACCGTCTAATTTGAAAAGGTAGAGAGTTGAGAAAATTTGCTGTTGAGCTTTGGAAATTCGACGGTCAAAATAAAGAGCCGGTTTTAATGAACGTTCAAAATTTAAAAATAAAAAAATATTTTTAAAACCTTGGAAATTCCACTTCCAAATTCTGGAAGCGCATGAATTGGCAATTTCGGGTCCTAAATTGTTGTGCATAGGACGGCTGTTGAACACAACGAAATGTTGTTGTGCTGTGATTGTTGTTGTGAACAATTTGTTGGTTGTTGTTGTTGGGATTTCTGAACTATCAATAATTTGGATGGAAAAAGAAAGAGAGTCATTGAATTCGTCCATGCTGATTTTTTTGAGTGTTTTTTTTGTTTGGCTCTTGAAATTGAATAATAAATCGGTTCTTTTTATGACAGTTGACTGTTGAGTGTTCTCAACTCAATTTCGTAACAACAGTCTGGTTTTCTTGTAAAATCAAAAGAACCAATCGTCACAAAAGCACCAAAAATTAAAGGGAGTTCAATACGATTACAGGGTTTAAGCTATCCAAAATACTATTGATAATTATTTTCCAATGCATTGCTTGTCATCATTGATTGGGTCTCTTGTTGAGCTGGTGTTATCGACGTTTCATTTTCAACATTATCATCAGAAGATGATGCTGCACCTTGTTTCTTTTTCATTTTAGAAGCTTCCTTTCGTTCAGCTTCCTCCAACTGTTGCTTTTCCATTCTCATTAATCTTCTATAATCTCCAAACACGACTTTCATCAATTGTCTTTTTTGAACATCGGGAACACTCTTGGATTGTAATGTAGAAATAACCTTGTTGGTCTCTCTAATTTGATACTCATCTGCATCCTTTCTTTTCAATCCCAATTGTAAATGTTCAATACACCAAGTTAATTCCGAGTCGAGTTGAGCCTTTTTCTCTTCCGAGAGTTGAACTTTGGGCAACGATGAAGAAGGAGCTTTTTTCAGTGGTGGCATTTTTTTATTGAACCTCAGTAACAAAAATCTCATTGGATTCTATTGATGATAATAAATTCATAACAGCTGCAGTTATTAATGAACAAGGTTGAAAAAGCATCGTTTACCAATAATTCTTGTAATGTTTGGATTTGTTTTCAAATTAAAAATTCAAAAAAATATTTCAAAACCAATTTGCTTCGTTCATTTCACTCCAACATGCTCCGAGCAAAAAGCAAAACAAGATTAGTGATTAGGTTGGAACTTCTCAAACGGTCAAATGGTATCATCACGATACGGTCCATTTGTTCTAATGGAGGAGGATAGGAAGGCACAGTTTGATGAATTAATACGTAATGTTGGTCAATGAGGGCATTCCGATACAAAGAAGCCTGCATGGAGAACGTGTTCGAATTGGTGCCTACATTCTTGCTCATTTTTGGATTTTTTCGATATGTTAGGTTGGATTTCGTTCATGGTGGATTATTTCAGATACGATAACGTAATCGTCATTTTCAAATCTTGTCAATCACGTGGAACATCCACACCCAACAAAATGGCCACACATGCCACCCACACTCCTCTCATCTTGCTGTTGCTTGTGTCTTTGCTTTTGACACATGTATGGGCTATATCTCAACAAACTCCCTACGCAGCAGTTCTCTCATCTTCAAGTCTCAGAAAGCTCTCGAATGGAGACACATTGGTTGGAGTACACACCTTTTTGACCCTCTTCGTGTGGAAGGACAGGGTATTTAACAATGTGTCCACATCTAATTCGTTCTTTTCTGATTGGCTCGACAAACTCAATTCTTCATCAAGTGCTATTGTTTTGACACGAGACGATTTTATTCAACTGATGATGAAGAAAAAAGGGGAGATAACACAAGTAGGCACCTCCATCAAAATTGGAATCGAAAACCACAACTTTGCCTCTTTTAATGAGATGCTGAAATTTCATAACTTGACATCTGACACGTTACCCATAACTGTTCGCAAAATGAGGGTGTGGTCAGAGCCATGTAGAATAGGTAACGTATTTGAACAACACGATGCTGTTGTTATGGATCCTTATGATTTTGCTTTTTACTTGAGAACATACAGAGATCGAACACAACAGTCTACAACAGCATCTCAAAATTACCTCAATACTAATGATTTCATTCCAATTCCTTTGATTCCAAACACACTGATAGTGAAGAGTGCTAAAAATACATGGTCCGACAATACCAATCTCCTCCAAAATCAAACCATGGGTTTAATGTTTGATTACGCGGATATGACATGTCTAAATGCTGACGTAGCAGATGCACAAACCTATCGATTCTTGACAGGGTACTCTAATTTCACTCAACAAGATGCAGAGTTAGTTCGATATATCTCTCGAAAAGCTATTTCCTACGACTGGAGAGTGTATAACCATTACATGCCTTTATTTCTAGCCTCACATAACTTGACTTCACCTAATTGGAACTTGAATGCTGTCGTAAGCTCTCTATTTCCTTCCACATGTCATCCATGTGGTACTGATACTCTTTGTCTCTCCAAGATCTTCCGGCCTGAAACAGATTCTGGTATATTTCCCCAATTCATAATTTTCATACTCTATTTCGTGCTATTATTTGCAACAGGAAGCTACAAAATTCCAGCATTTAAGAGAAGACTTCTTGTTCCTTACACACCATTACTTCTATTTATTGTATTTTTAATGTTTTGCAATTTTTTAGTGAGACTTTGCTCTCCAATATTCCATTTTGTTTCAATGATCATTTATACATGGTTTTTCCTAATCTATTTCTTTTCAGTAGTGCGATTTTATTATTTGAGAAATTTATATACATTTATTTCAAAGTCAAGGCATAAAAAATTGCTCAAAATATTGGCCACCAATCGAGTTGGGTTGTTCATCACAGGTTTTCTCTCATTTATGATGAGTGTAGTATTTTCTTCGATTGGAATTTATATTTTCTTTGGAAATTCTATTGAGGAGACTAATACTTTCCGAGTAATATTTTTATTCGTAATTATTATTTTGGGCAGCATACTTGCCTTAATTGCAATATCATTTGACATTTTTGTAAATAGAAAGAAGATTAGACAAAAAGGGCTTTTTACTTTTCTATTATTTGACGACCCTTTTTATGTGCGTATTGATTTAATTTCCATTAGCTTGGTCATCATTGTGGCCATTCTTGTAATATTGGGCAACACTATACCCGGATTAGCAGAAGCAGCTACTTCAGGAGGTGCCAGCGCCATACTCAACACAGTTCTTTGTATTTGCTGTGTCATGTTTTGTGGAGGAACAACACTCACCATTGAAATTGTCAAAAAGCTTAGAAATCGAAATGCAAAGAAAACCTCGACCGAACTTCAAGATTTGCTCGCAGAAAATATTGACCTCTTGGAATTACTCAAAGAATATGCCTCTAAAGAATTTAGTATTGAAAATATTGAACTCTTTTCATTGTTGAAATCCATCAAAAGTGAAACGGTCTCACTTTCACAATTAGAAGACATTGAGAAGGATTTTATTGCTAATTTTTCGAAATATGAAATTAATTTACCATCCAGCACAAAACATCACTTTTACAAGCTTCTTGAAGAGTGCAGAAATGCAAATCTCCAACAAGTATCGACACAGAAATTGTTCGACGTGATTTGGAACGAATTAATCATCAACATTTTGGACACCTTTGGGCGCTTGGAACAAACAGCTCAATATAAGGAATGGCTATCGATCAAGACAATGCAAGAGAATAGAGGCCTGAAATAACCACCGAAAGATGTCACAGAGTGAGCCATTTTGATGAATTTGTATTATATATGTAATTTCATGTATGAATTTTATTTACAATGAAAGGAAAACGTTAAGAGATTAATCGAATTTGTGAAATTTTTCTCGCATAGCATCAACTGGATACAAGTAACCTCCAATTCCTAACAATCCAAAATAAGCAGCGGCCAACATGGCCACAATTCCTCCCAAAAGGAAGGGTCTTTTTACCTTATATCCCAGAGCAGTATTCAATCCAAACAGCATGTGATAGACACCAGTAGTCATTAGAATTCCAAAGTAAGACATTCCAATGAAATGACCCACTCCCTTCTCTAAGAAGTGTCTCAACGCAGCAAATTCTTGTTGATACGAATTTGCAAATCTCACACCATAAATATGACCAGGAATGAGTACGGAGAGAACGTATCCCGAATATTGATGAAGTCTTTTCCAAATCGAAATGGAGGGTTTTTTCACTACTAATGTTTCCATATTGGAATTTCTTTGAATATTTCTCTTCTCCAATTCTTGAGTTTCAACATTTTTCATCAATGACTTGGGAGGAAAATAGTTCAAATAGAAAAAGTAAGAATTTGCCAACAAGTGAACAATGAGAGGACTCATCATGACTAAACCTTCTACTGTCTTGGAAGGACGATACCATGCTCGAGTCGATTCCAATACTTGATCATAGGTTTGAGGAGAAAGAGCTGCTGAAACTGTTGTGGCCACATGCATGGATGTGAATACGGAGAAGGCAATTCCGCTCCAGTGTTGAATTTTTCGAAACAAGGGAGTCCAGAATTTTGTAATGGACGCGTCTTTGTGTTTCATGAAGGATGTTCCATCGTTGGATTGATTTGAAGTATGCATTGACGAGGCCATTTTGTGAGATGATAAGGTTCGAGTGATGGTTATTTCTTTTTGTTTGGCTGTTGAAACAGATGAAATTTTCATTATTCATTGTCGAGCGGCCTAAATGTCGCTGGTTTGTGAAAAAGTCCTCTTTGCATGGAATATTGTCCTCAATGGAGAAAACTAATCAAAAACCAGACAAGCTCATTTTCAAACAACTCTGTCATTTACAACGATTCATCTATTTTCATCCCAACGAGACTACCAGCACTGTATTCCCATTATCCATGAAACGAAACTGTCTAAAAAACTCCCTTTCGATTGAAGATGAAAATCTTTCCGCCAAAAAGTAATTGAGATGACAACAACAAAAAAAATGCGACCATACAAACACGTGCATTTGTTTCGATCGGCAGCAGCAAACAACTCTTCGTCCGATGGACTCTCACCAAAAGAGTCCAATTGGTTTAGACCAGTAGCCATTTTACCACTCGAAGAGGATCTAGCTCGGCAGGATGATGATACTGAACAACAACAACAACCAATGTATGAATATTCGATTGGTGTGAGTGATAGTCATGTTTGCATCACAGAAGGAGACTTGGTCTATTTTTGGGGAGGAAGAAATTCAACAAAGGGAATGGTAAGTGTCTTTGAGTCATCATTGCCTGATGATATAAAAATTATGATGATGTGATGCTATTGATCTTGCTGTTGACACTTTCTAAATTTGGACTTTGGATATCTTTTGAAATCTAGATTCATATCTATGATATGTCATTAAATCGATGGCTACCTCCAATTGAAGCTGTCTCAATTCTTGTTCCACAAACGAGGTATTACCATGGCTTTGTGAAACAAGGAAAAGATCCAATTTTCTGGCTGTATGGTAAGTGTGAAATTTTGTTGTTTCACTACAAATTGTCACAATCTAATTCATTGTGAAATCAATTGAATATCTTTAGGAGGTGTCAATGAGGAAGCTCCCAATCAAGCACAGTGGACCGATGAACTCTATAGCTTCAATTTAACCACTCGAATGTGGTACAAACATTCAAATGGTCCTTCTAAACTCCGAGGACATATTTTCCTTTATCGAAAATCCAATCATTCCTTACTGCTCTATTCTGGAAATGATTCCTACTCTACCAATGAAATGTATGAATATAATATTTCTAAATGCACTTGGAAAAAAATTTTCCAGAAAAACTACATTTCTGCTCGTGCCTATGCAAGTGGAAATATTGTATATAATCAAGGAAAAGAGTTGCTAATTGTTTATGGAGGA
Organism: Naegleria lovaniensis; assembly: GCF_003324165.1. NCBI lineage: Eukaryota > Heterolobosea > Eutetramitea > Acrasida > Naegleriidae > Naegleria > Naegleria lovaniensis. The sequence continues at coordinate 24,473 of NW_025407894.1, forward strand.
GATGTCGGAGTTGGAGCACAAGAATTGAGCGATGAATTATGTATCTATGATTTTGCTGATCAAAAATGGAGAATAGTTGACCTCATGGGAACCTCAATACCACCTCCATTGTTTGGTCATGCCAATTCGACATGCCAAATTTCTCCAACGGAATTGTTGATCTATGGTGGATGTGACGATCAATATATTCCCTATTCTCATTGCTTTATTTTTAATTTTGTGACAGAACAGTGGAAGGCAATTAACGTGACTAATATCAAAGCATTGAATTGTTCTTCCATGTTTATTGATAAGAAACGAGGAAAAATTCATCTCTATGGAGGTTATGACTCTGGATCACGAAGTAATACTTTCATGACCATTGAAATGAATACCATTCTCAATTATAGATGTTTGAGAGCATTTCCAAATCTATTTTCAGCTTTAATTAGGGATAATTTAACAGACATCTCAATTGTAGCACATGATATTTATTACATGCATGATTAGAGTATTGATTCCATCTCTTTCACTATTTATTAGCTCCGTATTTCCAAGTTTTTGAATTTTTAATTTCACAAAACTTGGAGTCTCACTCAGATCTTTCATAATTGTATACAATGATGAGACACATTTTTCAATCCATCACACCACAACCCCGGCGTATGACCCATTCGTTCGATCAAAAAATACAGGGATGGGTTTATTGAAGAATAAACAAATTATAGGTACTCAATTGTCCGACGAGAGTGTGTCTAATGGGTGTGTATGTGTGGGGTTTAAATGTTGTCGGAGTTGAGTTCGCCAAGCTGATTGCTACATGTTTCCCAAGCAGTTGCAAATTTTGCAGTTTTGGGTTTAATTATATATCCTCTAGCCTTCTTGAGTACAGTAGAACTGTTCCAAGTGGCGTTTTTGTAACAACTGCCAACATAAGCAGCGAATGAGAGATATATTTCATTTAGCCAATCAGTCAAGGCTGGGGGAGATAGGTCTAGTTGTTGGAGAGATTCGTCTTTGATACTACCATTCCACTCCATTGGAATACAAGAGAGAGAATGGTTAGAGGGAAGTCTGACAAGCGGGGCGTTGAATTTGAGGGAACTATTGTCCCATTTTGTGTATAATGATTTGATTTCTGGGCTACACATGGCGCATGAGGTGAATACATGTTCCCAGTTGGCTTTGGTGTTGCAAATGTGGCAATTAGGGTAATCTTTTCCGAAATTTCTAAGGATTTCTGCTTTGTGCAGGTGAGCAAATAACAGTCGTTGCTGGAATGGTTTGAGTGAATAATTGTTCCAAAAGGAGATGGTACATGGATGCCAGATTCTATTATGGTCTAAGGTTCCAAGGCCAGAAATGCTCATGGTTGATCTATCACTGTTTAGCAATTCAGTTCTAGGGTCGACAGGGGTTTCGTATTCATTGACAAATGAATATCGTTCATCAATGTATTGGAGAGACCAATTATTTTGAGCAGCAATATTTTTCACGTGGTTCCAAAATGGTTCGTTAAAAGTAGTATCTTTCCAAGCAGCCAAAGCTATATTTTTGGTGATGGAGGATGAGGAATTGAATAATCTAACTGCTGTGCAAATAGGTTCAATAGAGAATAAAATAGAGGGGCGAGTAATACCAAGACCCCCAATTTGTTTGCAATTAAAAACGACTGATTTTGATAATGTGTAATCTAATCCAATAGCCTTTCTGATAAAATTAGCAACCATAATATCTGCTTTGTCTAGAGAATTCTTACTGATTCCATTGAAGCTACAGGCATATCTAGGCAATGATATAATTTTAGACATAATTGTAGTGGTGATACTGTTGAGATATAGATTAGAAGTTTTAGCTGATGCAAGTCGATTCGAGATTTTGTTGACTGGGTTATCAGAGGACCAAGAAAGATTATCCTTAAAGGTACATATACCCCCAAGGTATTCAATAGAAGTAGACGAGGCAATTGTATCCTGTCCAATAGTGACTAGGGCTTTAGATAGTTTAGATTTAGCTGTAATAGCTAAGAGCTTGCATTTCTTGGGAGCTAAAGCGAGTCCTATTTTCTTTAACTCTCGGCCGAGGCTTTTAAGAGAGGAATTCATTTCAATCTTAGTATTAGCTATCAATAAAATATCATCGGCATATAATAATAAAAGGATAGTAATATCAAATATTTGGACTCCTTTTAGTTTTTCTTGTATATTAGTTGAGGAGTTAATATAGAGATTAAACCATGCTGGACTTGAAGGGTCGCCTTGTGGGACTCCAACATTCGCATCGAAAGGGGAGGATAGGAATCCGTTAACTAGTACTTTCATAACGCTATTGGAAATCATGGATGTCAAGAGATTAATGACAGAGCTACGGAAACCATGTTTTTTGAGAATGCTGATAAATCTTTTATGGATTACTGATCCATAAGCATTTTTGATATCTAAAGCCATAGCGAATACTTCTTGTTTGTGCTGACATTTGTATGCTAGGGCAGTCCGAAGATTGATAAGGTGCTCTAATGTTGAGCCTTTTTTCATGAATCCTCGCTGAGCAGTATGGATTAAATTAGCCTCTTCAAGGATATTCATGAATTGTTTGTTGATAATAGAAGAAAATAGGCGATAGATCACAGATAATACTACTATAGGTCTAAAGTCTGATAATTTTGTAGGCATATTGACTTTGGGTAATGGGAGTAGAATACCAATACCCAATTCTTTAGGAACCATTTCACTGTCAATTGTGTGATTGATACATTTTGCAAGTACTTGGAGCGAATTGTTGTCTAGAATTTTCAACAACGGCACCGAGATATTATCATAGCCAGCCATGGAATTTTTTGTTTTAGAAATAACTTTACCCAACTCTTTGGCAGTGATATGTTGGAATTTCCATTGGGCTACAGTATTATTTTTCTTGATTTCCGGAAGGGTTTTAGTCACTTCTTGTTCTGTGTTAAACATGGCTGAAAAATGATCTACAATTATCGAGTTATGGTTACTTTGGACTACATTGAGTATAGAAGAACTGACTAATTCTTTTCTGAAGGCATAGGAGTACGGTTGTTTAGAGCTAAGATTGTTAATTCTATTCACGAAGACCCGTTTACGGTCAGCCAATAGAGATCCAATAAGCTTGTTAAGCGAGGCTTTAGCTTCCTCTAATTTAGCCTTAATATTGTTGAGGCTAAAATTATTATTCAAGAACTGGCTGGTGACAGTAGAGACATATTTACGCTTATAAAGATACTGTTTCAAATCAAAAATGATCGTCTGAAATTGTCTAACATTACGATTATCAGTAATCAATGAAGGCTTGTCGGTGCTAGGAGAGCCATATTTCTTCACAATTTTAGCAAGGGTATTTTGGGCTTCTAAGAGAGTGCTAGGGTTGTCCATAGCAAAATCGTTATTAATTTCCTTCATCTTGGATTGCAGAGTTTTAGGATGAATAATATATTTGTTGAACTTTTCTGGGAAGTCTAAAATAGGGTTACTGGGAAAGGAGATAGTTAAAAGTTTGTGAGAATAAGCAGTAGAAACATCATCTACATTAGAATAATCATTGTGGGAAGTAATAATATGGTCCGGGCGAGAAAAACCATGAGAGTATTTGTTGCGTTGAGAGAACGAAGGTGTGTTTGGAATGGGAACAACATCAAAGAGCTTCAATTTGTCACATTGGTCAATTAATAGTCGCTCATGGGCAGCATAGGATACCTTATTGAATGTTTTAGTATTGGCATTCAAGTCTCCCAATATGACAATACGTTCACCATGCAAGACCGCTGTTTGAGCAGCAATGTTGATAATATTGAGAGCCTTATTCATGAATTCTAATTTGTTTTTGTTAGCCGGGCCATACCAATTGAAAATACGGACCACACCTAGGCATTTATGTTCCAAAATGACTTCTGATAGTCTGCCTTGAATATGCTCGATGAATTGGAGTACCTTAATAAAAGGTGACGGTTTGACAATAGTAGCAATTCCTGCTCCATTATCTCCCTCGGTGGCGTTGGAAGTATAGACTAAGTAGCCACGAAAGAAGGACCTGAAATACCATACATTCCAATAGTCTTCCGTACTGGATTTTAAATGAGTTTCCTGGATATTAAGGATATCCAGTTCATATTTTCGGGCTAGGGTAAGTAATTGAGATTGTTTTACCCAGCCAACTCCTCCGAAATTAGCAGTACCTAAATTGAAGGAGTTTCTTATAGAATGAGAGGCCATTAAAGGGAATGTCGGCCCTTCTTATGCCCACTTTTACTCTTGCGAGTAGTAGTGCCTAAGAGAGCGTTGACTTTTTGGTTAATTTCTTCAATAGCTTTGTTGATCTTATTAAAGCCTTCAGTGACCTTTTTTCCAGACCAGACAGCCATTTCCTTTGTCAATTTTTGGAGAGCTGATGACATTTCAGACATTTGTTTTTCAACAGCTTCCATTCTGTGACTGATGGAGTTGGCAACTCTAGTAGAGAATGAGAGGTTTCTGAAACTATGATTTCCAACTTGGACGAACTTGGTAATGTTATTGGTGATTTGATCCTTTTTGACACCAACAACAGCCACCTTATTAGCCAACTCGATACTCTCAATCTTGACTTTCCATTGGGAACTAATGGCACCCTTGAGTTTAGGAAGATCTTTTTCTTTACCGTTAAAGGCGATACGGAAACGAGAGATATCTGTTCTCATTTTGGAAAGCTTAAATTTCTTCAAATGATTGGCTGGTAATTCAATATTAGTACCAATAGCCCAAAACTCTTGATCATCTATCTTGCTAAAATTGATGTTGTTGATAGAAGTACCAAGAGTTGAGATAATAGAGTGCATATTAGTCTTATCTAAGTCTTTGTCGACCTTATAACGGAATGACGTTTTGACGGTTTGAGGAATCATGGTTAGCTTGGACTTAGCACCAGAAGATATTGCTTGGTTTGCCAATTTGCGCGACTTGAAGAAGAGAATAATGCACTCCAATTCACTGACAACTCTACTACCGTACAACGCATCGGCATTCATTGCGACGGTTGCAAGGACTTCTTCGACAGAGTTGGTAGTAAAGGCCACCACTCTGAAGAGTTTATGATGTCGCTTCAGTTTGGTAGAATGGTCGTCGGTCATGGCCGAGGTACTAAAAACTGAGACGCCAGAGGTTGTAGTAATATTAGAGACCTCCGGTTGCGACAACATAGGAGAGTTGCATACAGTGCTGGGTTGTATTACCGACAAATTGGCTATATTGACGGAGGACGGAGTTTCTAAAATTTCGTTTTCCATCTCCTCTCTCAATTTATCATGTGCCGATTTTTGAGCAGAGAGAGATTTGTTTGCAGTATGCGGGCGATCAGCGACCTCTTTGATAGAGGCGTGATGGCGAAGGTGATAAGTGTCTTCATCGCCGAGGGCGGTTTGGTTTTCAGACATTTTTTCGAAGACCATTCGTTCGATCAAAAAAGATCCAATTACTCTCTGGGTCCAATATCAATAAAAATCAAACAAAAAATGTCCTGCAGTAATAATAACGCTGTTCCAAAACCATCTTGCAGCCATGATGAAGAGGACATTGAATCACGAACGAACACAACCGCTCAATCATCGTCTGGGTCCATTATAATCAACCATGATGCACGTTCATCCTATGGTGAAGAAGCAGAAATTACTGGATCCTATCATCAACAAGACCCATCCATGATTGCAATTCCACAAGAACAAGAGCAACAACATCGGGATGAACCAATCATGCATCCACAAGAACACAATAATTTATTAATCTCATCATCATCACAACAAGTCAATGATCCATTTTCAACCACCACTTCCAAAAAGCCTTATGGAGTGGTTTCATTTGCTGATGAGCCTTTGATGAGCCAACATCATGATCCTGTAACGGAAAAACAACCTGCAACACCAAGTAACAATGACATCACCACCACTACCACGACGACGACAGGAGAAAATCTAGACTCATCACCAACGATCAAACCACAAGAGCGGAAACGAAGAATTTCATCACGATTACCTCTCACTTCCATGACTAGTTCTTCCACTACTTCTATGAATGAAGCGTCTACGAATGGATTTGATGAAGAGGATGAGAGTGATGACTCTTCTTCATGCTGCTCCGAAGATGAGTCGCAACAAGATGAGCTTTCCAATCAAATTCAAGACAATTACTTTAATGCACGATCGAGACGGGTTTCCTTGTGTGCTGCTGATATTTTGAGTGTGAAAAAATCAGAAGAGCAAGATGGGAAAACGACACCTCCAACATCTTCTACGTCAACAGCAAGAAATAATTCGATTCTGATCGTTAACGAAGCGATCAATTCATATCCCTCTGTGAATGAGATTCGATCGCCAAGAGAACATTCTCTTGATGAAAATTCACAGACAAATACTCCCAAAGTATATAGCTCAATAATTTTTGAAGCGAAACACGACTCGAAACGAATTCAACAATTTGAAGAAATTACCTCTAATTATCATGAATATGTGACAAAAAATCCGAAACAATTCCGAAAGCTCATTCGAGAAGGAATTCCAACAAAAGAGTTAATGAAAACCATTTGGAAGCGTATGGTTGGATCCGAAGAATTATCCAACAAATATCCGGGTCTGTACAAAAAGCTGACACAACTTGATGAAACAATTCTAGAAGACGACGTTCATAGAATTATGAAAGATGTGTATAGAACGTATCCACAATATGAATTTTTTAGCGAAAAAGACGGGCCAGGTCAAAAAGCATTGTGTCGTATTCTAAAAGCGTATTGCTATTTTGACAAGCAAACAGGATACTGTCAAGGAATGGCTTTTATATGTGGCTTTGCTTTAATGAACCTTGAAGACGAAGAGGACACATTTTGGTTCTTTGTTCAAATCATGAATAATGCGAAACACGGCCTGAAAGATATATTTTGTGATGGCTTACCTCGATTAAGAATGGTCATGTTTATGGTTTCTGAATTGGTCAAGCTACGGTTGCCAGATATTCACAAGCATCTCGAAGAAAATTACATTTTACCAGAAATGTATGCCAGTTCAATATTAATGACACTATGTACGAATAGATTTACATTTACGGCCTCACAAAGAATTTGGTCTATATTTTTGAATGAAGGATGGAAAATGTAGGTACTTGTTGTGAGCTCTATCATGATTTTAAGACATGTTTTTGTACATTGAATGAATCACTAACTTGTCGGCGACGGTATCAACACATGCAGTATGGTACGATTAATTGTTGCACTACTGAAATTATCACGTAAGGAAATAATGGGATGCAATGCTACCGAAGTGACATCAAAAATTTATGAAAATGCAGAACAAACTGATGTTGAAACACTTCTCAAATATGCCTTCAGTGTACGACTCACCTCACGTCTCATGACCAACCTCAAGGCAAAATACGAACTCGTATCATTAACTGAACAAGAAAAGCAAGCATTACGAACTCAACGAGAAAATTTGAGAAAGATTCGAAGTAGTAGTCATATTGCTGGTGACTCTCGAACACGATCGTCCTCTCTTCAATTACCATCCATGTCCTCGATATTTGCAAAAATTTCGAACATGTTTGGACTTCTCGATAGCAGAGAAGACGACGCCAGTCTTTTCAAAAACAACCTTTAATCCACCAAATATAATTGTGAACTTTAATTTATTAAACACTTATGAACACAAGTAAGGACATTTCTGTATGTAACACAAAAAGCAGGATTTCCTTTGAACAGAGAACTAGGAATTCTCGGTGGGGACGTTTCTGTGGAGCATAAAAAGCTACTTTGGTACGCGTTCAAAAAAACAACAAAAAAACAACAGATCAACACAATTTCAACAACAATAGCCATGTCGAGAGTACCATCCACAACTAGCTCTTCCTTTACATTTTCATTTCCATCCCTTCCTCAAATGACTCCTACAATCACACGAGGAGCCATCTTGAAAGCACAACATCCCGCATTGACTCCTCAAGAACAAGAATTGGTCGATTTCAGTGAAAAGATTGTCGATCTCGTTTTTGTGTGTGACAATACTGGATCCATGTCTGGTGAAATCAATGTCGCCAAAGACACCATTCAAACCATCATTTCATCACTCCACGATCATTTCAAATCCGATTTGAGATTTTCAGCAGTGAGTTATCGAGATCATTCGGATGACCATGCTGTCAAGGAATATCCATTCACTCGTGACGTTTCAGTTGCCAAATCATACATTCAGGAAATGAGTGCCATAGGAGGTGGTGACTATCCTGAAGCATTGGCCAGTGCTTTGAAAGTTGTTTCAGAAATGCCATTCAACAAAAACGGAAAGAAAATTGTCATTTGGATTGCAGATGCTCCACCTCATGGAATGGGAGCGAGCGGTGACAGTTATCCAGAAGGATGTAAAGATGAAAACAATCAAGTCATTGATTGGATCAAACTCGCCGATTACGTCATGGAAAAGGGTTGTGTTTTTTACACACTCGTATGTGAACGATCACAAAAGGATCAACAATTGATCTTATTTATGGACTATTTGGCTACGAAAACCAATGGAAAATTCTCTTATTGACCAACGCCAACAAAATTCCAAATTTGATTATTAATGGATGTATTGAAGATGATGAAATGGATCAACTCATTGCCGAGAAGATTAAAGAATTAGGTGTTGAACGAGTGAAAACCATGAAACAAGACGAATTGTTGGAACAAATGAACAAATTGACAGAAAATGCAAAGGTTCAACAAGTGCAAACTTTTGGATTCACGTCGAATCGAACCAGCGACCTTATGAAATGTAATTCCATGTCTACCGTGCCTACCCATTTGTTTACCACTGCTACCTCAAGCTGTGCTCGTGTCGGTAACACAGATGCCACAACATTTAGTTATGGATCGACCATTGCTGCCAAACCTTCGACAGAACAAGTGTTTAAAGCTTGTCAAAGAAATGCAGCAACCAAGAGATAAATCATTGTTGCTGTTGTAATAAAATGTGAACTTTAAATACAACATTTAAGTCATCTTTTTATTGCTTATAATGCAAGACCTTTGATGAACCTTCAGAATTCTGGACAATTGCACATTTAAACATTGTTTTTGAGGCAAGTTCCTCAAAAAAAATGTCCTTTACATCATCACTATTCGGAAAAGTATTTAAAACGAAGATTTTTTCATCCTCTTCATTTCTCAACACGAGTCAGAAAATCCATCATGGAAAACGAGTATTCATGATTGGGAGTACTCTCGCTTTAGCAACAGGCTTGTATGGAATTTTTCATCATGATGAAGATCAATCAACGAAGCTTGATGGGTCTTCAAACCAAGATGATCATTTCAAGAATTGGATTGGAAGCAGTCCATTGCAAGCCGAAGATTTGTATCAATTCTATTTTGGAGATATTCAATCGGAGGATGAATTGGAATTGATTAAAGTTCAAATTATTAATCGCCACGGAGCAAGAACACCTATCAATGCTATTCCGAGTTTTATTGACAGTAAGCCATGGGAATGTTTACCGTATGACTCCAAAGTGGTTTTGATTGGCGATAATCATGCACATTTCAAGGCTGTTATGGAAACAGACGATGGGTTAGAATTGTATGGAAATTGCATGAAAGGTCAGCTCACAGCAAAAGGTTCTTTGCAAATGGTTGAAGTTGGAAAATCTTTGAGAGATCAGTATTTGGAAAAATTGTTTGGAAATTTATCAGTTGATGAAATTGTTAAATTAATGTATGTTAGATCGAGTGATATTAGAAGTAGAAGAACAGAATACTCTGCCATGTATTTATTATTGGGCCTGTTAGGAGAGAATGTGAAAGAATACCCAACCATACACATGTTTGAAGAATCTAGAGAGACATTGTATGGCCACTTTAAAGTTTGTGCCAAGTTAGGGTCCATTATTTCGAAACGACTTAAAACGTTGGGAGAGGAGACTGAAAAGGATCCAAGACTCCTTGAAATTAAGGATAAATTACTTGATTTGTTGGAAGCTAATTCTGCTCAGCCACAACCTGCCCAATCACAAACATCAGAAATTCATGACAAGGGTTTACTTGAAGCAAAACGTGTGAATAATGCAAAAGATTTGCAACAATGGGAATCCATCAACAATGCCTTCCTTGGTATGCTTTTTCATGGTCACGAGTTACCAAAAGGCATTACTCTTCAAGATGTGGAGTATGTTTCACAACATGTTGGAAAAAGCGGATCTTTTTTATTTTCGGCACAAGATGACGTTCTTAAAATGAATGTCGGCATGCTTTTGAGGCATTTGGTGACAAGTATGAAAAAGAGTGGCAACAAGCATTTACAAAAAGAGTTGGATCAAAGAAAAATGGAAGTTTACCTTGCGCATGATACCACCATTATGCCACTATTACTTGCCTTGAATATGTACAATGATGAGTGGCCAGCTTTTGCAGCCACATTAGCTTTTGAACTCTATGCTACCAAGAAAAATCCTTCAAAACAGTTTGTGAAAATTGTGTACAACAACCAGACACTGTTTTTGAAACCAGAGCAACAGGAACAATTTGTTCAAGATTCAAAGACTGGTTTAATTCCACTCGAAAAGTTTATGGAAATGACCAAACCTTATGAAATTTCTCGTCACGAATGGACTGAAATCTGCAAATTAAATCGACCAAGAAATTAAAGGATATTCAGAAGTGACTTTCAAAAGATATGAACACTAGTCGACAAAGAATGGAAAGCAAATGTGTGGATTTATTGCACGACCAAAACATCACATCTTTAATTTCTCTTCCTGCTTCTTTCTCTATATGCATGACCATGCTCCAATTTCTTCAATTCCAACAACACTGCAGAATTTTCCTGAATTAAGTCACATTTTTCTGGTGGAGGACATTTCACATCCACTCCAAATGCATTAGGATCCACCTTTGTAGATTGATCATAATAACTCTGGATGGCACTGAACCGAGTTGTATCATCTGAACTGGTTGATGTTATGAAAAACGTTTCCAAAAAGAACCAACATGTACGATCACCGAGTCCAGTGTCAGCTGCATAGACATGATATTCTGCCAAAAGATTCTCATCCAAATACTTGTTACTATTCATAACACGAGTCATTGGAATTCCACCCATTTGAGTCTTATTGACCACAGAGTCATCATACACCTCTACACAACTCTCTGGAACAATAGGTCCCGTAGGATTGAATTTGTAGCAAGTGCAACTGCTTGAAGTATTGGTAAAGACGTAGGCCAGTTTATCGACTGGACTTCGGAACAATACAGTTGTGTAAGAATCTTTTTGTTGACCATTTTTGAAATAATCATAGACATCATACCGAGCTCGTTGATGAGTCACATCTTTCTGAGCGTGCATGGTATAAACTTCAGACTCATTGCTTTTATAGTATATTTGAGAATCTACTTGAGGACAGTATCGTTTGTGGGAATATACAAACGGAAAACAACAAAGAGTGTAATCCTGCACTGAGAATTGCACAAAGAAGAAAATCAAGAGAGAGGATGTGAAAAGAAGGAACGAAATGATGGAAGGAAGGTGTCTCATGGTTTTAGTGTTTTAGAGAGTATTTTTTTTGATCCAATTGCAAGTTTCGTGTAGGCTAACAGACTTTCTTTAAATGCTTGAAAAGGAAGTTGTGTTGAGGAGTTGGGTGACCGTGATAAACGAAGAGCTTGTGCGTCGTGATAGTGAGACATAGTTGAGGATAGAACTGGAACGAAAAAAATGATTTCAACAACTTGGACCTGCTGCCTCCTTCTCGTCTTGAGTTTGCTCTCGTTGCAAGTACTTACTGTCACTGGTCAACATCAATGTTGTCTTCCTCCTCAATATTCTCATCACGTTCGAACACAAACTGCCACATCTTCCAATGCTCTAAAAGCCAATTTCACAACATTGACTGTGCATCACACTTACGTGGACTCTCTTCAACATAGAATTCGAGAGGATTATCTTCAAGTTTATTTCAATGAATATCCACAACCATCGTATTCGATATTGAGTTTCTTGTCCTCGGATTTATCCATGAAATACATCTATAGATGGAATTCTACTTTGTGTTCATGCAGAAAAGAACGAAATACTGGAGGCACTCCTTTCAAGAAAACCTGTGCTCAAGGAAGCACTGTGAAAACCTCCAACATTGGTCTATATCCCATTATGCTCTTTACGGATCAAGTCTATAATTCTCAACAATTTGTCAATACAAGATTTGTCACTTCTAGAGTGAATGGTCATCCAGGAAATTGTTGGATCGTTGAAGCCGATGAGATTTCTGATAATGCCAATCGAAAAGAATACATGAATGCAGTTTTTTCAGAACAACGTGCAGTGGTTTCTGAGAATGACTTTGTATTGGATTCAAAATGTCCTTCCATCGACAAGTGTTCATGGGAACAAGCATGAATAAATTGAATAATATCGATTCTTAAACTTGTAATTCGTTCAAAATAGGAGTTGGAGAGGATACCGAAGGTGAGATGGACAAGCACGTTGAATTCGTTCCTTCCTTTTTTTCCATGGAATCCTGAATTGAGGATATTGAGGGTGGATCGTTATAATGTTGAACTTGAGAAAGAGCCCTCTCTGTCTGAACAAACATGGGATGGAACAACAACAAGCTCAACGTTGCAAAGATTAACACGGCAGCACTACTGAGAAAATGCCACAAAATTTTAAGGCCACTTCCTCGACTCGAACCTGCGACCGATACTAAGGCAGTTGCCAATAATTGACCACACACGCACAAAATTAATCCAATCATTAAGCCGAAAGTGACGAGGAAGGGATTACTTTGTTTACAGGAGCAAAGGAGTTTGAAAGATTTGAAGTAGGATGAATTTTTGAGAATTCCTTTCAGAATGAAAAATCCACTCATTAAGGTAAGAATGATGTCAAAGAGAAAGGCACTGCATAATACTGCAAAACATGAATAGAGTATGATGGCCATGGTTGATGAAGAAATTACGGTTGTGTCATTCAATAGTTGAGCGATTGTCGCTGTCAAAACTGCCATCAAAGAGAAGAAGGCAAAAACGCCAAACAGTGCGCTCGTAACCTTCTTAATGCGTTCATAGAGAGTGGTTGACAGAGCTCCTAATTGTTGAGCTGATGTCCAACTATTTCCAAGTTTTTACAAAATTTTACAACATTCAGAATTCCAGCTAAAACTTACAACACCATTTGAACATGAAACAAAATGACAAACACAAAAACATAGTTAATGGTCGACAATAACGTAGTCAAAGCTCCAACTGCTTTCAACGAAAAGAAATATCCTTTTGAGAACAATTGTTGAGAATCTTTTTCTTTGAGAGCTCTCGCGTCCATACTCCACGAATCAAAAACAATTCTAACAAATAAAGTGGCACATTGAATCGAAACAAAGATGGCCACAAGAATGAATAAAATTTTGGGATTTTTCTTGAGTGATATTTTTCGTTTTTTTGTAATGATGAATAGCATGATTCCAAAACAAGAAAAAAAGATGAAATAACAAGTTAAAAAGAAGAGACTGTTGGCTAGCGAGATGGCATTGAGATAAGACGGTAAAAAGTAATCGATCGAAGTAACATTGACCATTGGGTCAATCAAGGTGATGGGTCGTTCTGACATTTTTCTGTCAAAATCAAAGTCAAAGAACAACGGTTAAATGAGACACCGCTTCATTGAGACAAGAGATGTATCTCTCTCATTCATGAATTCAGGGTGTTTCCTTTTCAAAGCTGAAAGAGATAATTTCGATGAGACAACTTCGCTGTCAAATGCCACAAATTCAAAGCAAGAAAAGTAATACCAAGTATCGATTTTCAAAGGTCCACACAAGAATTATCTTCCCGCCAAAAAAATCCGTTATAAATTTCAAATTTTTTAACATAAAAAATGTTGGCCACTCCGACCCCATCATCATCCACGACCACTACTGGCACCAACAATCATCACACCACTGGCACCAACAACAAGGAAAATCTCCTCCATCCTTCTTCTTCCTATTCATCCTCTTCTTCCAAAAAAAGCCAACCTCCTTCTTCTTCCTCAACATCATCATCATCATCATTAAAATCATCATCATCAAATAAGCCTACCCTCGGATCCTATCTCCGACAAAGTAAACCCTATATTTTCGTTCCAACTCTGGAAGAATTAAAACAAATCTCTCCTCTTCAAATTTATTCTCAACTGGTCGATGTTTATACAAAATTAGATGGTTCTCCTCATGCCATGTATTTGGATCAAAAAGTTCAATTCATTCGAGTGTGTATTCATGTCATTGAAGATGGAATGATCCATCACTTGTCGACGACAAGTATCATGTCGAATACTGAAAAGGATTTGTATTTCATGTGGATGCTTCTCGCAGTTTCTCTTTTAAATTGTAACATGCCTCATATTGAGAATGAAATGCAAGATCATCTCTCGAAACAATTTGAATACTTTTCATCGTGTAGTCATCCTATTAAGGAGGATGAAACGTATTACTTTTTATATGCTCAATATGAATGGTTTGTGAATGATGATCATCAGGATCGTATGTTTAAGAGTCTTTCGAAAATTCAACAAGGTTTGAAAAAGTTTGAAAAATCACTAGTCTTGTTGCAAGTGAAGAATTCGATTTTGGATTCGGGAAGTTTTCAATTTCATTTAAGTTTTAAACCAACTCCTCCTCCATCCTCAAATCATTTCAAATCGTTTTCACCTGAACTGCCAACTGTCACCAAATCCATTCCTTCAACAACCTCTTTGACCACTTTACAAAACAAATCTTCACCTCCACAACCAACAGAAGGTCTCTTTTCGAGAGCAACACGAAGACTTTCCCCTCAACCACATGTTCTTTCACAACAACCCTCACAACAAGGTTTAAACTCTCAAGAACGACCTTTGCAATTGATTAGTGCAGCAAGACCACCTTCTTCTAGGACCAATTTATTCACAAAACCATCATCACACAACAGCGTGGAAAGTTCTGTCAATAATGGAATGAATTCATCCAATTCGTCCAATTCATTGATGAACAACAATGCTTCATATGCAACACCCGTGTCGAACTCGAATGGAGCTTTACAATCGACGTATCAACAAACGCAGCAAACACCTTCATTCCTTAGTCCTCCTCCTCCATTAACGATTGGCAGCATGCAACAGAATGGAGTGTCTAATGTGTCAACCATGCCTTACAATACGAGTTCTCAGTCGACAACGACAACGAACTCGTCGATGGAAATGTCAGCACCACTCAAGAGATCACGTGAAGAAATTCTTGCTTCCAAAATGCCAACTTCTACCAATAATTTTGCAACTCCTTCATCCAAACAAGTATCCTCAACAACGACGACACCAACAAGTAGTTCCACTCCTTCCAGTGAAGGAAGTGATACTAAAAAACGAAAATTTACCATCGTTGTGAAAATCAACAATCGAGAATACGGAGTGATGCGTAAAATTGGAGTTGGAGGAAGCTGTTCTGTCTACAAGTGCATTGACTTGGAAAAGAATGAAGAAGTTGCCATTAAGCACATTAAAATTGACAAGACTGATGACGCCAGCATTGTCAAGGGCTTTCTCGATGAAGCCAAATTATTGGAATCTCTCAGAGACGACGACGTCAACAATAACATCATTCGATTAATTGACTATGAACACAGACCTCATCGAAGTCGAGATGAAATTCTTCTCGTGATGGAATTAGGCAGTCACGACTTTAACACAATTTTAAAAAAGCACAATAAGGACAATCCCTTCACTATTGACGAATTGAAACAATATTGGAGACAAATGCTTGAAGCTGTGGCTTTCATTCACTCCAAGAAGATTGTTCACACCGATATTAAGCCATCTAATTTTCTATTAGTGAATGGAAAGTTAAAACTTATTGATTTTGGAATTGCCAAAGTACCTGAACATGAAAATACTCAAAACATTTCACGAAATACCATTGTTGGAACACTCAATTTTCTTCCTCCAGAAAGTTTCAAAAATCATGTCGTGAATGACGGCTCAACAAAATACAAATTTGGACCACCTGGAGATATTTGGAGTTTAGGAATTATGCTCTATCAAACCATTTATCACAAAACACCCTATTCTGACGTTCAGGATCATATCAAAAAGATTTCTCTCATTACAGATGAAAATTCTGAAATTTCATTTCCTGCTGTTGCAGAGGAATATCAACAAGCCATTTCTCTTCTCAAAACCATTCTAGTGAAAGATCCCAACAAGAGGCCATCGATTGCAACCATTCTACAACATGCATTCTTTGTTCCAAAAAATTTAAGTGAACCACTTTTGATTTCATTTCGAGATGTGCATGAACAAACACATTTTGTGGACAATGTACGTCAAGTTTTCCAATATTTACTTTCCAATCATCAATCCCTTTCTTCACAGCAAGCATTGTATGCTTCGTATACAGCTCATGAGCTTTTAAGGCTTTGTTTGGAGCGTTCGAAGCAACAACAACAACAACCACATGGTGACAAATTGTCAGAGGATGAAATTTTGAACTGTGTGAAAAATAAGCCTTAATGAATTTTAATTTTTTATTTATTAATAAGAGATCGATCACCTTTTTACAATGATTCATTGAATTTGTTACATTGGAATCTCACCAAAATAAACGAGTCATGATGATTTGTTTCACAACCATGCCACAATTGAATTTTCCAAAACAAGTAATTTTCCAAATTTTCATTGAATACACAACTGTTTTGTGGTCGATACACCACAAACTTGAGATACACACATCCAAATCGATTTTCAGTGAAATTGTATTTTAACCATTTATGCCCATTTCCCAATTTTATATCCCTTCAACAGCACCTGCTCTACATGTCCTTTCCAGAAGCATCTCCATATTTCATCATTGAGAGAACCATGGAATGCACACACTCGATCCACAATTACCAAAAAAACCTTCCATCGAGCAATTATAGTTGCCTCTCTCGTCAATATCTTACAATGAAAACCAAATATTGCCTTCTTCTTGTGCTCTTAGCCCTTCTGGTGTTGCTCTGTTGTATCCATTTCCATTCTCCCAACAACCACATGGGAGTCATGGCTCAACGTCAGCAATATGGAATCTACAGTTGTACCATTCGATGTACTCAATATTGGGGATGTTACTATAGAAACAGACGTTTCTTTTACAGAAGATTCCGTGGATGTTCCTATCCATATGGATGTATGTGTCGAAGATGTAAACTTCCAAGAAGATGCTACATGTAAAATTCTAAAGTAGTATTTGTTGAGAAGATGTTTCACACACTGATGGTTCTCTTGTTCTCGAATTACTTGTTTTCTCTAGCAATGAGGTGTGTGAAATTTTCAATCACTTGTAATAAACTTATTGTGTGTGAAAAATTGTATTTTCTAATTATTGAGAATTGATGAATTTTCATGAAATGAAGAAATTGCAGTTGAAGTAGATGGAGGATTGGAATGTACAGCAGCAGCTACATCAGACGGATCATGTTCCAATGATTGATGTTCGTTCTTGTTTTGAATCATTTCTTGATTTACAGTCATTGATGATTGTGGATCGACAACGATTGAATCAGTTTGTGATGAGAAGTATTCATTTCCAGATGTGATGTAATCATTCATTGATGGAAATGGTTCTTGTTCTGATGGTTTCATTTGTATGGATGGATGAAACAAGAGTGGATTCTGTGTGACATTTGACAGTTCTTGCAATTCCACCTCTTGTAACACTGGTTGATCCAAATGAGGAATCATGGAATCGGTCAAAATATGTCCCACTTGAGGTATCATCATTTGAGGTGTCAATGGGGTTTGTTTTCTCACATCCACTCCATATTGTAATGCTTCTTGAATTGGAATTCCATTTTGTAAATTATTAGAAACATTTCTTGCATTGGAATTCACATTAGCATCCATGATATAATGAGTACTTGAATCCAATGAATAGCCATGTAATTTATCTAATCGAACGAAAGGATCATTGGATTTGTGTGGTTGTCGGCTTTCATCATAGGTATTAACTCCACCGCTCGATCGATGCGCCAAATGAGCGAAGGAAGACATGTCTCTGAAATTGCCATTTCGATCTTCATGGAGATCGAAACGTTTGCTCATTCGATATCTGTAAAAAAAGTAAATGGAGGAAATAATGAGCGCGAGGAAGATTACAGAGCTAAGGACGACGGCTGTGACCACGATGGCAGCATCAATACCTGATACGAAAGCACGTCGATTGTTAGGTTTGACTGAGAAGGAAAATGGGCATGTGTTTTGCGGTAAATAATTGCCATTGATGTCTGTACAATTGACAGCTGTCACTTGAATGTATAAATCTGAAATGGCATTCAAGGTAGAAGTCACATAATAGGTCACTTTTGAATTCGTTATAGAAACGCTCATTGATG
This sequence comes from Naegleria lovaniensis, assembly GCF_003324165.1. Classification (NCBI taxonomy): domain Eukaryota; phylum Heterolobosea; class Eutetramitea; order Acrasida; family Naegleriidae; genus Naegleria; species Naegleria lovaniensis. The sequence continues at coordinate 42,836 of NW_025407894.1, forward strand.
TTTTCCACACGTTCACTGAATTGGAATTCATGGCATTGGATAATGTGAAAATTGCATTAATGGTGACATTATTCGAAAGTGGAATGGTTGTCAAATAATATGATGCCTTTGATCCCAAATCATTAATATCTAAATATGTTGCAACACATGCATCACAATAAAACGTTTCTGTCATTCCAACTGGAATGTTCACAAATTGAGCACCTGACAGAAATCTGTCATAAATTCTAGTCGCAGTACTTAATTTAAATTCCGTAACTGTTAAATCATAGGCAACATCCAAAGGTGTTCTTTTTCTCAATACATATCGATATTGCTGCAATAATGTATTTTCTGGAAATCTCAATTCAAGAATTGAAAGTCTCGATCCAGCAAGATATGAATTTCCAACAAAGGAAACTTGATCAAAGTGAAATAAATCAAAATCGCCATCAAAATCTGAATCTTTGAAAATTCCAGAATTCAAATTCATGACTTGATTAAATTTTTCAACAGTTAGATAGGAAAGTGAAAAGGAAACATTGTTTAGAAAGGGAATGGTTTCATATCGAATATTCACTCGAAACGTTCCGAATTGTGGAGCGAAGGAAAAATTGGGATAAAAGGATTGGTTCGTGGAGAGTGTGAATTTAGGTTCTTCGACGAGAGATGTTCGTTTGAAATTTGATGATGTGAGTGATCGAGACAGTCCGCGATGGGTCAAGGACATGCCAAATGTCATTGGGGTCGTCATCATCATGGCAATGAATATTGTCACAGACAACCACCCCATCTTCTCGGAGCCTGTGAGAGGACAAATTCTATCCAGTGGTTGTGTTCTTATTCGTTGCATCGCAGAGACATTCAAATTATTATTATTTTTAAAACTCGTGTGAGAAGCAAAGAGATGAATGTTGTTATTTTTTTGTAACATTTTCAACAACAACCGTTTTTGGTCGCATTAAATGCTATCGCAATAATGGAGATTAAAAAAAGGCCGTTGCAAATGCGATGCCATCGTAGTGTCGTTGCAATTTAGGACATTGAGATCCATTATTATATAATATTATTTTTCTAAATATTTAAATAATATATTATTACTAACATTTATTAAAACATGTCAGATCGATCCCTCATTCCGATGTCATCTTTCAACAAGATCAATGATTCGAAACACTCGTCTGCTGCGACCACAAATTCCGAAAATCAAAAAAAAATGTTTCATTCTCATCCTCTCAAATTATTCCTTCTGCTCGGATTGATTCTGATTTCAGCTGTTTTTCAGATTCAAGCCTCTTCTTCCTCCGAATCATCATTAAGGAGAGCATGGATCTTTACTCAACCTCTCTTTTATGATCAAATGAAGCCTTTGATTGAAGAACTCATTGGGTTTTCATCATCCGCCCATGGAAATTCATCCAAACAGATGGATGTTACATTATTTAGTCCCTATGATGATGTCGTGGATTCCTTTCAACAATATTTACCTAGAAAAGGATCTGCTGTTTCCTCTTCTCAAACATTCCGAGTGAGAAAATGTGGAGCAGCATCAGGAGGAGTATCAGGTTCTTCTGGAAGCATCAAGAAGGATAATTATTATACGAGTATTGTGGAACATGGATTGAAGAAACAAACTTTCTTTGAATATGCGGAATATATGAAGAGGGAATGGATGGATCCATATTTGACCAATTCAATGTTTACATGTGGACAAGAAGAGTTGGAGAAGGAGGAGATTGTTTCGCCTGATGTGGTTGTGACAGATTGTCATTCCATTGGTGCTATGGATTTTGCATTTGGATTTGAAAAGCCGTTAGTTATTGTGTGTCCAACACTGGCTTCATTGTCACTCATTCAACCAACGTATTATCAGAGTGGAAAGTTTTTACAAACTCGATTTAATCCTTTCAACCAAATTTTGTTTTTGAAATTGTTGGGCGAGTTAACAAAGAGAAATACTCCAACAACTGCTCAATGGGAAAAAATTATGGCCAATTCAGTGAAATATCTGATTGGAAGTGCAGATTTTTCCAATTCCACAAATTATTACTTGTACATGAACAAGCAAAGTTGGGTTGGAAAATCATTGAATTTTATTTCCAACTATTTTTCACAAGCGCAATTTGAAGCATTTTGGCTGAGGGATAACCTGATGAATAATGCAAGAAATCAGTACTTACCAGGACGCGTGCACGACACTGTTAAGCCTCTCGATGTAGTGAAGCGTGGCCATGTTTTTTACACATCCATTCCTGGTGTCACTGAAGACGAAAGTATCATGCTTCCTTCCAATGCCAAAATCGTTCCACCAATCTTGTACACAAAACAAGTCAAGTGGATTGCTCTTCCAGAAAAACGCTTGTCAGAAGTTAAGAAGTTGGAGAAACTCATCGAGTACAAGAATGTACTTCTAGTGAATTTGAGAGATAGTTTTAAATTAATTCTCACATTCTTCAATGTGTTGGAAAAGCTGGCAAAGAAGTATGACTATATCGTAGTGGTGAACAGAAACGAAGTAACAAAGAACTTGGAATCTAAATATCCATCATTCACCTTCTCAGATCTCAAGGTTGAGGAGAGAAGCAGAATTTTGAAGAATCCAGCTATCAAATTTGTAATCACCAGTGGAGATTTACAATCCTCGATTGAAGCATTATCCCATGAAAAATTATTGAGCTTAATCCCATCGACCATCGAAGGATACACAGTTTCACATTACTTGACTGAGAGTTTGAATGTTGGAAATATTTTAATACCTACATTAGCCACTGAAGAAATTATTCAGAACTATCTTGCCAATTTCTTCATTCCTGGAAAATTAGTTTCTCAAACTGTGACGACTCGAATAATTTCCAATAGATTTGTTCCTGATTCCAATCTAGCTGTCAAGACCATTGCAGAATATGTGAATGCTTTGGCCAATTCTCCACCGCTTCCAACAGCATCAGAAAACTCCAACGAGACACTCATTGTGAGCTTGGCATCATTGGCAGCATGTTTATTAGTGACTGTCTTGATTGTCAATTACTTTATTTTCAAGTGGGTGATTATTCCCTATGTCACTTTGTGTCTCTATTGTTGTGGTTTTCGAAAACATTCTCGAGAAAGCCAAGTGTCTGCAGAGATCACTGGAGAAGCAAAACAAAAGAAGGACTAATTATTGTCATCCGACCTAAACACAACGGATCAACAACCAAGTCGACACCTATTAAACATTGAAAATCACAGAATGTAACTTGAACTTGAACGTCAAATGTCTGTTCAAAAAGACATTTACAAGAAATTCAACTCAAAAAAATGCACACACTTCACATCTCCTTTCAGGGCATCTCTTTGAGCATCATCATCAACGAGACCGAGACGCTCACACTCTCGGAAAACACTTCCATTCAATTCACCGTTCTTGTGTCGTCACAAGAACAATATCATTATCATTTCAAAGGAGAAGACATTTCACAATTTTCATGTCAATGTGATTTAAAGTACGTGAAATTTCATTTTGGTTCATGTTCAATAATAATATTAAATAATATTCATTCCGATATCATGTTGTCCTAACACATGAAATTATTTTAAAATATTTAACAAATCAAAAAAATCATCATGACTTCATCATACAACGATAATTTATTTCAAATATTATTTTAAACACGATACAATGAATCACTTTCAATCTTCCTCCACTGTATTATAGAATACAATCTCCATTGATGGATGTTGTATTTGTGAAAATTCAACTTTCCTCCAACAATCATCAATATCAATTTCGAGGAATTGTTTCCAATGATTTGAACTCTCTCGTTCAGAAACAAACCATTACAAGAACCATTCATCTTGAACCTTTTCAAATCGATAAGGACACTATTCCATTATTTTGTCGAATTGATAACGTTCAAATTACTCCTATTGATTTTGGTTGGAATAAGGAATCGAATCAGAGTCGATTGGCCATGTTTCTGCGTCAAACCGTGGATCAGGTGTCAAGTTTTACAAAACAGAAACATGTTGAAAAATCAACGGGAGTGACCATGAAAAATATTTCAAGTTTTACAGATCATGTGGAAGATCATACAAGTGGTAATACGATGGTGACAATAAGTGACACGTCTCCATTGAGAAAATTCTTTAGAAGTACACATATCAAATATCCTAATTTAGAAATTCGAAAAAGTATTCAACGATTTTTCAAAGCTTATTTATTATATCAAAATCAACAAGTGAAAGCTCAAAAATTGCCTTCCTCTCAAACCTGTGACTTGAATATCATTGAACTGAAGAAACATTCCTTGTACAAGTCTGAATTTGATAATTATTTTTTCTCGCTACGCATGCTTAATGAGTTAAACACCATGCTCGAATTCAATAAGAAGGAATTATTTGAGTTGTGGGTGAGGGCTCATACATTCTTTGCTTCGTCCAATGCTAGTAACAAGCCATTCATGTTTTCAACCTCGCCTACTTCATTGTTTAACAGAAGAGCGAATTCTTCAAGTTCAAGAAACGATTCAGTCGAGGACCACACCTACCTCAAATCTAAAATCATTGACCAATACTATTTAAGGTACTACTCGCGAAATGACGAAGTTCAAAAATTTATTCACATCATTGTTTACTTGTGGAAATGTATTTTCAAATCCATAGTGGAATCTCCTCGAGGAAAAACGGTTGCAAATTTAATTCATGACGAGAATAAGGAAATTGAAACTTTCATTTATTATCTGGATCGAATCTATGAAAATATTTCGAGTGTATTCGAGAAGAATCATCTCTACATGAGATTAACAAAGGTAGTGAACAAGATTAATTTTGTCACGGAGAGCAATTTAGAATTATTTCTTCAGAATAATTCCACAGATTATGAATTTTTGAGATATCCTGATTTGAACGTAATTACAAGTATTAGAATTTTGAAGTTTTTGGATATGGTCAATAGAAAAACACTTGACTCGATTTCCCATCTCATCAAAAACGATGAATTAGAACCTCTAGAACTGAAAATTGTGAATGCATTATTGAATTCACATTCTTTCATGAAGCTTAAAGAAGTACTCGAACAAACAAATCAATACGAATCAAAAATTGTGTCAGATCCGTATTTCGATCGAATTTTCGAAGTGTCTCCTTCTCTGTTTGAACCATTTATGCTTCCCATGAAAACACTCATGTCCATCATTGATCAAACCTTAATTGTTTTCAATTATGGAATTAACTCAATCGTCACATCAACGTTTGTAGTGAAGAAATCCAGCTATATCACCGATGAGTTGCTAGAAATCAAACTTTTCATCAAGAAGAATGACGAAAAATCAGGCTTCCATTTTCACAATATTCGATACTCGGATTATTTAGCGTACATTTTTCACAAACAACATAATCGATTGTACAACATTTTAGTGAAAGCAGTGGCAGCTCTTTCCAAACAATTCGAATGGACACGAGCATCTACCTGGATTGACTCCATCATGGAACGTAATTATCCACAATTTTTTGCTGCTACCAAAAAGAGATTTGGATTTAAAGATTCCAATTTCACAACATTTATATTCAAGATTATTGTGAAATTACATGAATCAGTGAATAATACGCAAAGACAACAGCAAATTGAATATTTAATGTCCATTATACCCAACGATCTTCCTTTTGATGTGAAACAATTGCCTGAAAAGCGAATCGTTAAAGACAAGAACATTCCTCCATTCGATATGGATGAAGAACTTCCAACGCCTCATCGCAGATGGAAGAGCTTAAATTCCAAAGTGCCTCCTGTTCCACAACTTTCACAAATTGTATCTGTGACGGCCAAAGACACTACTCCAAAACGTAAACTGGCAGGAATCATTCAAGTGTTTGACGCTGATCATGACTTGTTACGAGATTATAGAAACAGAACGATGGACACAGAAGTAATTGACAAAATTTCATTGTATTACTTGTTTATTACGTCAAGCATCTGTTTGGAATCGTCGTCATTTCTCACTGAGAAGTTCAAGCTCTGTAAACGATTTTCCTCACTCTCTCGAATATCACAGCAAGAATCACAACCTCAGAAACCGCCCGTGTCAACAACAAATTCCGCCGTTGTGATGCAATCAGTATTCAAACAACTGAATGCGGTGACCAAATCCATTTCAGCTGCAAATGGGTCGAGCACAACAGCTTCCACAGTACCACCTCCTCCACCATTGTCACCCAACTCTGGAAAACCATTTTCAGCCGTGGATGCCAAATATTCACCATCTCAACCTCCTCCAAAACCTAAAAAATTAGCTAAAGAATTCTCGAAAGAATTTTATGAAAAGTTGGCAGAAGTGAAAAGGATCAATACGTCGACCTCTTGGTCCTTGAAACAAATTCTCGATTTAGATGATAATGAAGAAGTAAGCGAGGATGGAATTATTGTAGATTTATTGGACAAGGTGATTCCTTTATATACGCTTTTCAAATTTCACAACATTGATTTGAATGCATTGATTCAAACGGATAATAGTTATGCAACCATCAATCAGGCAATATTGAATCAAAGATTCCCAGTCTTGAAAGAAGTATTACCATCCAAAATCGTGAAAACTATTTGTTTGTATTTATTTCCAACAAATCTCCTTAATGTGAGTTTGGTATCCAAGCAATTCTTTCAGGAAGCTCACAAAATATTCTTTCCAAAAAGCGTCAATAATGTACTATGTGCTTGGGAAAGATATCCTGTATTGACTTATTTGAAAGTGACAAGTATTGTTCGAAAAAAGAGACATCAACTGGCACAACTCAAAGATTACATTAATAACTTTCTTAACTTGATTACATTTGAAAATTTAGAAAAGAAATTGGAGAAGCTTGGATTCCATCATGCCAAAGAAGATTTATTGTCATTCTTTTCCATCAAAAAGGAGGTGTTAGCTATGAAAGTAACAAATTTATATCAAGACGAGAAACAATTTATTTACTCCCGATTTTTCAGTTGGTTTTTCAAACTTTCTGATTCTCTGAATTATGACATTCCAAAATTAGCAAGATTCAAGCATGAAAGAGAGATTTTTAAGAGGATTTGTGCTTCCTACTTGTTTTTAGCCTTTTCTTCAAGTAAGAGCGACACATTACCCAATGTTGGGTCTCACCCTCTCGTATTAATTAGAAACATGATCAAAACAGTGTCTGTCACTTATCCAAATGTGAACGTACTCATGCTTCTTGCCGACTTTTTTGACATTTCATTGACAAATGTTTCACAATTATTTCAATACCGAAGAGAATGGAAAACGATTTCAGAAATTGGCCATAAATTCAAAGAATACAGTATTGATTTGGAAAACTTTTTCACAAAGAATGCCTCCAACACCTATTATAACGCAAACGAATTTATCAAACAAGCCAAAGACATTTTGAAAAAGGCGTATGAAAGTTTGGATAATAGCGACTTGGTGGACATTGAATGCTTACTCACCAAATACTGCATGAAATGCAAAGACTATTATCAGTATTATTTATTATTGAATGGTCACCCAGAATCAAAGTTAAGTTTAGAACAAGCCATGTTCATGTCCATTTCTCTCAATCAATTCGAGGAGCTGAAACAAATTGTTGGAAAAGGAGCTAATATCAATGCGGTCACAAAACACGGCTATGATATTTGCACTGCAAGTCTTCCATGTAGAAATCAAGAAATTACCAAATATTGTCATCACATTCGAATCGAATACTTGCTACATGAAAGGCCTTCGAAACTTGAAGATTTTCCATTTAATATCTCACTCTTGATGCATACCATACGTGAAAATAACATTCAAGCTGTGGATTTATTGGTCACATTGAACCCACAAATTCTCCATGAATACGAGGGCAAGTACAGACCCATTGATTTCAGCATTGTTCATCACCCACATGTGGAAAGCACTGAAATTCTTCTCCGTCACATGTTAACACAAGATAAGGAGCATAATATTCTTGTTCTTGCCAAAGCATGTTTTATTGCAATTGATCACGATCGTTACGACGCTCTTAAATTATTAATTGAAAAAGAACCTCATTTAGTGCTACGAAATGAGCTTCCTGATTTCAGATATCCAGAAGCATATTATTCGAATCCTTCATTATTATTATATTGCTTGAGAAAACGCAAAACTCAATGTATTCAATTACTGATTGAAAAATTCCCTCAACTTCTCAATTTCAAGCTTTCTTCCATGTATACTGATCGAAGTGAAAAAGCAACAAATATCATTCAATCAAAAGCAAACACACCAAAAAGCAAAACCTCTCTAGGAAATTTAATTTTAAATGGAACTCCTTTAACATTTGCTGTAGAGACCAATCAAATGAAAATGGCACTTGCTTTGGTTGAAATGGGAGCTGATATTTCAATCACTAAAAATGGAATGGATGTTGCCGAGTTATCAGAATCGACTGAAAATTCTGAAATGATGCAATGGGCTCGAAAGATTTTAAACAAATCCACACAATACGATTGCTACAAATTTGAAGTCGAATATGTAGATAACATGTTGAATTTGTACAGAAAAAGATTTAAAATGGTGGTCAATCAAAACGAAAGTGTCGAAGATTTTGTGAGGAAGGCAAAAATTCGATGTGGAATTCGTGGTCAATACGAATTACAATTTTATGACCCAGATTTTAAGGAACTCGTAGACGTTATTGACTTGAAAGACATGCAACTTCATGAAGAGGAGTTAAATTTAATTAAATTGAAACGAGTGAGAGCCAATGATGCACCTGCTCAAAATCATGGACAAGCTCGAAACGTGAAATATGAACAATATTTGGAATGGTCTTTCAGGAAAAGTATAAAATTGTGAGAACGATTGACGAGGGTGGATTTGGAGTGGTTTTTGAAGCAGAAGTATTGAACGATGTTGGTGACGCCATTAATGAACACTCTTCCAAAAATGTTGCCATTAAAATGGTGAACTGCCCAAAAGGAAGTGTTCAAAAACAAATTCAAGATGCAGAACATGAAGCATTGCTGGTACAGCAGTTGCAGCATCAGAATATTGTCAAAATTATTGACACTTTCCAAATCGATACTCAATACTCTTCTATATTTTGCATTGTAATGGAATTGTACACATTTGGAGACGTCATGCAACTCATTAACACACAACGTCAAAAGTCAGAACCAATTCCATTAGAAATTGTATGGAAAATTTTAACACAAATGGCTTCAGCCATTGATTACATTCATTCTCATAACATTATGCATCGAGACATCAAACCTCAGAATATTTTTGTCAGATATTACAATAAGGAACAAAAGAATATTGAAATTGTATTGGGAGATTTTGGAATTGCAAAGAAAATGCTCACACCACTCGACAAACCTATGCTGGTTCATTATGTTACATTTCAGTCGAGATTTTACTGAATCAACCCTATGGCTTTGCAACAGACATGTATTCATTGGGTGTGACCTTGTTCCAATTATTGTCACTCGATACTTCTCTTTCGATTTGTTCACTCTTAATTCATTCCGAAGAGAATTGGTATGTTTTTTCTTTCACCATTCTTTTTGTGATTTAACATTTACCAATTTTTACAAATCAAATGATTCTTTAACACTTTTGTTTGTGATTTAATAATTACTAATTTTTAACAAAACGAAATTGTTTTTAAACACACAACAACAATAGTATGCAAGAATTGAAAAAGAAAATTCTCACCAATTATCAAGATCATCTCGATCACAACAAGGGTCTCTTACAAAAATTAATTCGAGTCATGAGTCAATTATTAAGATTCCAGCCTCAATCAAGATTGAACAGCTCACAACTATTATTGGAATTGGAAAAGCGATAAATTTTTCAAACTGCATTCGGTATATTAAGACGAAATTTATCAATGTGAAACAGGTGGTTTTGAATCTGTGGTACATGTTGTCATGAAATGCGGTGAACATTCCTCAACAAATTTGGTTACATCTAGATTTTTTGGTAACCTCCAAATTGACATTTTTCCACCTACAACGTGATCGAACAAAATGATTAATAATAAAAAAATGGGTTCAAGTCTTCGCAAGCAACGCTCAAGAAGTAATCAAGAAGAAACATCTTCTCAACAAGGTCCAATCTCATCGTCATTGAATAGCAGCCCAACCGACGTAGAAGATGCAACCATGAGTGGCTCCATTCTTTCCCATAGAAAAGAATATGAATTTTCCCGACAAGTGATGAGATCCGTTTTGGATCAAGTCTTTCGGAAAGGACCTTTCGGTTTCATTGCGCTTTCGGTTGAATTGGAATCCACTGGAGTGGAGAATCAAGTTGTTCGTTCAACGTTATCCGAGAAGCAAACATCATCTCAACCACAACAGCATGGTATTGTGTATTTAGCAAATGAATGTTTGAAAAATCAGATGAAATGTCAATATACATTATTTACAATGTTGGCCAGTGGAAATGATACATTTTGCACAAAATTACATTATGAGAATACTGGTATGAATACTTACTTTTGTGATATTGTTTTTATTGTCAATAACCATAATGGCATTGTTGAGGATGATTGGAAGCAATGTGTTCATTCATGCAAGGCGTTACTGGAACAAGTTGAAAGAGATACCTCACCAAATTCCAAGGTGGTTTATATGACTCCTCAAGCTATGAGTTTATGTGGTGTTTTGTCAAACTGTGTTTCATTGACATCTCAATCGCAACAACAAACGATTCCACAAGTGAGGTTTTCATTTGGAAAAACCTCGCTACAGGTTGTCAATTGTTTTTGACCGCTTTAGAATTGCATGCAATTTGTGAAGATTATGTAATCGAAAAACCAATGACACAAGCACTGAGAGAATATATTCCCACACCTATTTATGAATTTTCTAAACAACTGAACCACAGTGAAGTTGTAAGCTTAATCATGACAAGCAATCTTTATAATGCCATGAGATTGCTGGATTTATTTTGTGCAAAGTTTGCGGAGCAGATACGAGGAAAGTCACCAGAACAACTTAGAGATATGTTTGGATTGCAAAATGGTAAGTATTTTATAATGATGGTGCGTGTTAACATCAGAATGTACAATTGGCATGACTAATGTAAACTTCAATATCATGACGTGATTGTATTGTGCACTTTCAACCATAATAATGACCATCTTTCAATAACTACTTGAACCATGATAATGGTGACCATCTATCATTTGATCTCTTTCTTTGATGAACTATCTGGCAGATTTTACCCTGAGGAAGAGGCGAAAATAAGAGAAGAAAACAAGTGGACCGAAGAAGCATAAGTTGTAGATAATAAACTGAATGTTGTTGTTGAATCAGATAAAGTATGATGACAACCACTGCCATCCGTCAAAACATTTTACCATATTTCAAAGGACCAAAATTTTGGCTTTGACACAACCCTTCACATATTTCCAAGTCCTGGTAGTAATAACAATCAGGAAACGTAGCAGTTTTTATTCAACCCTCCTCTTATTAACGTGTAACAATCAAATAAACTCGCATCCCTTAAGCTAGACATTTATCGTGACACGAATGTATCCAAGATTGTAACTCTATTACAACACAATAATTGTAAGTTTTACCAACAACGTCATCATCCCCATTTCAACCTTTTCACCCTCTATTCCATTCTATGCAAATAAAGGGATTTGTGCTGTCAGAAGGTAATTTCGATGGATACTCATACCATCAAACCAATTCGTTTAAAAATTAGCTTGTGTTGTGTATAGTTACAATCTGCTTACAATAAATTTTCACAACGACGTTTCTTCTGCTTTGGCATACAACAAGTTGATTTAATTTAGATATGACTAATCAATCTATGAATATGAACCACATTCATCATCACAACAAAGACATGACTTGTACATAAAAGTTTTCACAATTGTCATCCATCTTTGAGTCGCAAAATTGACTCCCATTTTTCATCTTTCACAAAAATTCCAAATAAATTCATTCACCGCATCTCTTTCCTTCATGAAATTTCAAATGATATTTAAAAAAATTATCGATATGGCCAAAAACAATACGAACAACCAAGACAAGGAAGCATTACCTTCAAGCCCTACAACATCCACAACAACCACGACATCATCAGCCCCTACAATGTCCGGAACCAAATCAAATTCTCAATTACCTCAACCGCCATCATCATCGGCCAAGTCTTCTCTCAAAGAAACGTTGAAAACGATCGGAATTTCAGTGGGAGTCTCGGTTTTGATGATTACCTTGTATCATCAGTTTTATATGAGTAAAACTGTGGAGGATGTTGAGAATGTTCGGAGCTATATTGCTAAAATTAAGGCTCCGTTGAATACCATTTTGGAAAAGACCAAGTCGATTGGTGTTTCTTCCTTGTTTCAGAAAACCAAATAATTGATCTGTACTATCTATTTAAATTTTGAGAAAGTGAGATTGTGAAACCAATCTTTCAAAGAGTATTTTTGTAAAAATTTTGTAAATAATATACAATATTTCAATTCAGAACTGTGCTTGTGCATTTCTTTGAACTGCTTTCATTATTAATTTTAAATACCATCTTTCGATGTCCAACGACGAACGTTGTGATTAGAATTAAAAGTTTCAAAAGTTTTAACACTGTTCCGACTCATCATGATGAGCCAAAATTAGTGATTGGAAGCTTGCATTTATCGTTGGCAACAAATCAAAATGATTTCAGTATGTTAACAAGCAATTTTGATAAAATCTGTTTTGAGGAATGAGATTCTCAATTTTTTTAAAGCGCGAAAAAAAATGAATGCCCGCAACACGAGCCTTATTTCATTACGACTACTGCCATCATCATCATCAACGTCGTGGCCAGAAGAGAGAGAAACGGGCTCTTTACATTCATCATCAAATCATGTTCCAATTTCAACAGAATCATTAACAGAAAAATTTTTAATGAATTCCAATTCAACCTCGGCAGTGATGATGGAGAAACAATCATCATGGAAGAGTCCAACCACCACCAACGCGTGCTACAGTGATGATACAAGTGGTAATTACAATAATTATTTTCGTAATTTAAATGAAATTCGGAATGGCCATACATTGGGTGGAAGTATTTCTGTTTTGAGTGGAAATTACACGAATTATTCTTCTCAACAGAATTGTCATGATGAAACACCAAGGATTTATGAGGATGTTTGTGTTTGTTCTCCATTATCATCATCAACAACACCTAGCAAATTCACAGAATATCCCAATAATGATGAGGGCATATCCAATTCATCATTTCAACAACAGAACCATCATGGAACTATTCGCTCCAGTCTATCATCACCACCACCCTCTTCACACAACAATAATCATTCCACTCCAACAGAGCTCATTGTCTCGGCAGCATCCGCAAATTCTACTTCATCACCAACATCTCAAGTGTTTTATTGGACACTCTCCA
>NW_025407895.1:0-55145 GCF_003324165.1 Naegleria lovaniensis
CTGGAGTGAAAGCGATGTGGCTCACTTCCTTCTCTCCAATCACTTTCCAGAAGAACAGATTGTCTGTGGTAAGTCAATTTATTTGATCATAACCGAGCGAGTTTTATATTTTCATTAAACAGAACTTTGGTCCAAAAACGTCAATGGCGTTCAATTGTTGAAAGCTTGCTCCTCTCAATTGCGTGACTTTGACCTTGACAAAAATTATGCATTGTTAATTTGTGATTTGATCAAAAATTATCAGAAGAATCATCATCAAATAAGAAAGACAGCAACAATGTCGTCCGCACTCACTCATGATGATGTCTTGTTGGAAAAAATTAATAATTATGAGCTGAGCGCTGAACAATTTTTAAAGATGAAATACTTCAGCACGAATGATGAAGAGTTGTCGTCATTATCTATTGAGAGTTCTCCATTTGGAAATCTCAATATATGTCACTTGTCTAACAATCGATTGGGAACCATATATACAGCTTTCAATGGGAATAGAAAAAGTGGCACTCAAATTGCATGCCCTGTTGAACGAAACCAATCAAAAATATTTTGTGAAACAAATGTTAATGATGAATCAACTTTCTCACCCCAACATTGTAAATGTTTATGATGTGTTTAAGGTCAACTCTACAAGAAGAATAATTTGTATTGAAATGGAGTTATTGCAAGGAAATTTATTCTCTCAATTATTGTCACCGGAGACAAATGTGGACATTAGTGAAAATTTGATTCTTCAAATTGGATATCAAGTGTGTTCAGCATTGAGCTACTTGGATGCAGTAGACATGGTACACATGTAAGTACATTAATGTACACATGGATTTTTTAAATACTTTATTTCCTTAACCAATTTTAGTAATCTTAAACCTGAGAATATTCTGGTGAGAAATTTTGATGCACAGACGCAAACCATTAACGTTACTCTCTCAGATGTGGTTTGTAGTTTTGTATCAGGCACTGGTCACTCATACATTCCACCAGAATACGCTGCGAATGAGCAGAATAGTGAATATACAAATCGTGGAAATATTTTCATTCTTGGAGTAATTTTATGTCAACTCATTCTTCATGACAAGGTATTCAATGTCACATCTACTACCACAAATTTCATTCGAAATAGATACGGTACCAAGTATTCAGAAACGTTGCTCACTTTAATTGATTTTATGTTACTTTTAGATCCAAACGATCGTCTCTCTGTGAATGAAACCTTAGAAAGGTTTTCAAAGTTGACCAATCAAAGAGTGAATCAGCCACAACCACTTAAACCTGTGGTTCGATATTTGGAAGGTAGTAACAATACTTCATTTGTTGCAACCGATGAAGAGGTTGTATTGCAACATTTATTGTTGAAATATGATAATTTACAACCAATTTTTCACAACACGTACTGGACAGCTATTGAGCGTAGAAGATAAAAGAAATAGTTACTCGAGAAAGTCTATTCTATTACTTGCTATTAATGACCATGCGGTGCTTAATCCAGTATTTTTTACAAGCAAGGAGAATTAAGAACAAGTATAGACATCCAAATCTTTCCAAAAATATATTCTGTTTTTTAAGCCTGGAGTATTGTTGACGTTATGTATTGAAATGGAAGAAGTGAAGGGCAGTTTGTTCTCAGAATTTGTAGAGAAACGAGCCTAGAGAGCATTTGTTAAAACAGATTGCTATTCAAATTTGTGAAGCTTTGATTTACTTATACACGTTGGACACACAATGTGGAGTTGTGTAAGTAATGATTGATAATAATTCGTTGACTTTTTGGATGTATCATTCTGAACATATAGTGACATCAATTTGTCCACAATTTTTGTGAAACAAATAGAGGGACAAAAGATTAAAGTTGCCTTGTGTGATTTTGGATTGGCCACAGTTTTGAACGACACAGCTATTGAAACGGAGCAGTACAAAGCTCCAGAGGTTTTGAATCACAAGCTGTTTTCATCTGCAAGCGATGTCTTTGCCCTTGGGGTGACGTTATATCAATTAATGTCCCTCGATACCGACACAAGAATGGGAATGAAATCCATAGAAACAAGCAATATGAAAGAATTTATTCTCAAAAACACCTCACCGTTCGGCTATAGCAATGATTTTGTGCAACTAGTGGCTTCAATGCTTTGCTTCGATTCTAAACAAAGAATTTCAGTGAGAGTATCAGGAAACAACTCAAAGAGGATGCTATGGATACCAGATTCAACTCCATGTCATATCAATTTGTCACAAAATATACCACAGCAAGTTCCGTACGACAAGTTTCATTTGGATGGATAGATGCGGATGTTCACATTCAGTTAAGCAAACGCTATTCAAACGTTGAGCAACTTGGCGAGGGAGGCCAAGGTATGGTTTACAAAGTGTTCGATCACAGGTCCAAGAAAAACATTGCACTAAAGGTTTCCAAGACATCTGACTTGAATTCTGCTATTGATGAAGTGATGACTATGGCAAAACTGACACATCCACATATTGTTCCTACGTATTATGCCTTTCCAGTTGGAGTTGACACCATTTGCATTGAGATGGAATTATTGAAAGGGAGTTTGAAACAGGAGTTCATAGAACGGAAAATCGTGGTACCTGAGAAAATATTAACCCAAATTATTGAACAGGCATGTTTGGCTCTCAAATATTTGCATGAGGATAGAAAAGTGTTGCATAGGTAAGTGTTGTAGTTTGAAATTGAATTCCTTAAATGCCCAACACGTCGCATGCAGAGATGTTAAACCCATGAATATTCTTGTGAAAGAATATGAAGCTGAGAAACAAGAAATTATTATCGCGTTAGCTGACTTTGGACTAGTTAAATCCATCAATAATCTTACCAATAACACAGACAAAGTAGGAACTGCAGAATTTATGGCTCCCGAATTGCTGGCCAACGAACAAGACAAGTTTTCTTCTGCAATAGATGTTTTCGCTTTGGGTGCAACATTGTACCAGTTGATGACCTTGGACGAACGCACAACTCTAGGTGTGCTCATGCAGGAACTAAATAAGGAAGAAAATCCAGCAATGTCATTCGTGAGACTATTGGCACAAAAATCAGAAAGACGTTATTCAGCAGGGTTAATGAAATTAGTTTCCGAGATGCTACGTCTAAGGGCAAGCCAAAGAATATCAGTTCAAAACATTCTTACAAAAATCCATGATCCGAAAAAAAACTAAACCAGTAAAGTCCGTGGTTTACAAGCACGATACACGTGACGTGTTATCAATTTCATTTAACATGAGCCTGCGTGGATCTTCACTCCATTTTGGCAGCCATATCAATGGCTTGCTTGCACAATCCCTGATATCAATAAACAGCGAAGAAGGATCGCTATGTGTCTTCTTGGTGAAAAAATCCTGAATTTCTTGATCGTTATTTGAACGCAACCCTTTGGTATGTTGAAAAAATAAATCTATATCTTGCAACACATATCTCAATCTTGCAGATGAAATGGAGCTAGCTTTCGAATAGTGAGTCAGTAAATATTCTAAAAACTGCCCTCCTGCAGTAGCAAAAACAACGAACGCTGAAGAATAATGTGACTCAGCGGTTGAAGTCAATAATTGAGGAATAATTGTTGAAAGCTGGTGCACCATGTTGTCAAAATGCTCCATCAGACTTGACGCACTGCAGGACGACATACATTTCACGTTGAATACCAAAAATGTAGGCATAACCTGTCCGCTTTTCATGTCCTTGGAGTATTGGCCTTTCCACAGTTGAAACGTTAAATACTTGTTTTGAAAACATCCCAAAAAGTATTGATTATCGAAATACGATTTCAAATTCTTCAACAATAATCCATGGTTATGAAACACTGATTTCATCAAATCTTCATATTCTCTATACGTCTCAACTTTTTGAAATGTTTGTTCACATGTGGTTCCATTCCATGCTGCTTCTCTTACTATTGAATTATTCCGTTCTGCAACAAGCTCATTCAATGTAATTCCAATATACGAAAGGCTCAATTTTGTGGGAATCATTCCACTCTTAATGATAGATTTGAATGATTTTACATTTCCTTCAAAAACATGTCCATACGAAAATCGAACACCCATTTGTCGATGAATCAGTAAATGAAGATACCATAAAGAGCCTTTCATCAAAATATTTCCTCTATATTTCTTGTGTAACCATCCTGATCCATCAAATCCAATGTTTTCAGGCTTTCCATTCAACAGGACGCTCTTGATACACATTCCGATCAATGAGGCAGGATCATAGCTTCTGGTGGAGTCGTCATATACCTGCAAGTGAAGAACAAAGAAAGATGGAGAATTATCGTTTGGTGTGTCTTGGTTTAGGTGGATTGCATTGGCATATTGTGACCATCTCTCATAAACATTCCTATCGTTCATCTTTAAAAAGGTTTTAATTTCAAATTCTGACAAGTATTGATAGTACTCTTCCAAAGATTCTTTGGATTGCTCAATTTGTTTCATCATCTGATCAAACCACGATGAGTCGGCGTTGTTGATATTATTTGATGATTCATTACTTCTCAAGAGGTTGGATTGGCAGAATAATTTCAAATTGAAATTATTCGGAGACAGATAGGCAATGCAATAACGAGGAGGAGGTTGATGGTTATTCAATGATGATGACGATGGTTGCTGCTGCATTAAATTCCAATCATCATCATAGAAAAGCACTCCGTTTTTCAACAAAATTTGAGCATGATGAGGAAATATCTTGTTCAGTACAAGACTCATACCACTTGCTTCCTGTGTTGTTGTTGATGATGGAGAATTCATTTTGTTGTTGTGAGAGATGAATCCCAATTTTCCGTTTCAAAAGCTTCAATTCGTTGTTCCGTTTCATTTAATTTAATTTTTTAGTTTTAAAATTCAAAACGACAACAACAACATGTTTATTTCTAAAGAAAGTTGTTTCTGATGGTTCTAATCGAATTGCAGGCCACAGCTCTTTGAATTCAGATCCTCCACTAGCCCATCCACTGTTACCATATTGTCTTAATGCCTCTTGATGTCGTCTTTTGGCATTCATCAATCACTCACCCCATCACCTTTCGGTTTCATTTTGAACCTGTTCCCTTCACTTGTCTTTTTTAACACAAAAAAAAATCTAAGAGAACTCACCACGTGGTTGTTCAAAGCATCATCATTGCACCACTGACAACAGCATCAACAACACGAGAGAGATTGCCTGTGTTGTTGTCCTCATATTATCCTCCTTCTTCTCTGATCACATATCCCTTTACCTTTTTAAGAAAGTATTTAATAACGTCATCATCATCATCATAATATTACTTGCTTCTACTAACCACATAAACAAGAATGTCCAATCAAACGAAAATGGATCTCTCCATTGCAGAGAGAAGAGCCTACGAATTTCTTCTCCGTTCAGAAGAAGCCAAACGTTGGATCGAAGAAATGATTCAAGAACGTTTCGGTCAAGGTTCTACCATTGCCTATTTCGGTGAAATGTTAAGAGATGGTGTTGCTTTGGCCAAGTTAGCCAAGATCTTTGCTCCTTCACAAGTCAAGAAGATTAACAAACCAAATCAGAATACCATCAAATTAGAGTTTAGCTTGGTGGATAATATTACTCAATTTTTGAATGCTTGTAAATCGACCGGGTTTAGAGAAATTTATTTGTTTGGTATGTTGTTCAATCGATTGTTAC
Organism: Naegleria lovaniensis; assembly: GCF_003324165.1. Lineage (NCBI taxonomy): Eukaryota > Heterolobosea > Eutetramitea > Acrasida > Naegleriidae > Naegleria > Naegleria lovaniensis. The sequence goes on from NW_025407895.1 coordinate 5,642, forward strand.
TTCAATGGTTTCTAATGGGGTTTCGAATGATAACTAATAATGACTCATACTCATAATTATTATTACTGATGATTTTGACTCTACAACCACCACCAAAACTCAACATATGTTTGGCATCTTCTAATTTTATCCGTGTGTCATCACGAATCATCATGAAAACGTTTTTTACCATAACTCCACGAACTGACATTAACACTTGTCAATCTCTACAACGAATCTCTCTTGAATAATTTTATCATCCACATGGCTTGCTTCACACAACCATAGAGGTTACCGATTTGTGGGAACTCAAGAATGTCTACAAAGTTGTCCATTGTCTTCACTCTCTTTCATTGTATCTTTTCCAACACGGTCTTGCCATCAAAATGGAAAGACTCAAATCTCTCAACGTTTCTAGAGAAGATTTGGAACGAACCAAGAAGATGCTCGATGATTTAGAAAATTCTGGTATCAAATTCGATCAATCCTTGATTGAAGGAGATGATGATGGAACATTTAGTGAAGATTTGTCCTCTGATTTGAGATCGGATAATATTCGAGCCTATGTTACTGGTTTGTCTGATCCTGAAATGTGTCAAGTGAGTGGAGACAGTTTGACTCGTGCTGTGTGTGGTGTGGAAAACAAATTCACAATTCACGCTTTCGATTCTGATGGAAAACCATTAAAGTATTGTACGGACACATTTGTGGTTGAACTCAAATCATCGTCAACCACAATTCATGCTCAAGTTTTAAACAATGGAGATGGAACTTTCACCGTCAAGTATACTCCTCAAGTTGCTGATGAATATGTCATGACCATTTCATTGTACGATGAAGAATTGGGTGATGTTGCTGGTTTGCTAACCAATAAGAACAGTTCCGATGGAGTCTGGAATGTGAAAGTGACCGCAAATCCAATTTCCGATCCAACCAAGAGTGTTCTCAAACCATCTTCTCAACACGCTTCAAACAATCAAAGATCGTATCGTGCAGGTCAAGCCATTGAAGATTTGATTTTAGAGAGCAGAGATTTATACGGAAATAGAGGAGCTGGAGGTGAACCATTCTCTGCCAAACTCATTTCTCAAACTCCTGAGAATGTAGTTGAGGCAAAAGTTGTTGATACTCGTGATGGATATTATCAATTGCTTTTTAAGGTTGAGAAGGCTGGTAATTATACATTGGAAATTTCTCGACCTGGACCAAATGCAGGAGAAACCATCGTTTTAACACAAATTCGTGACAGTACTAAAATTACTGTACATGATTCAGGAAAGAGTGATCCTGATAACTGTGTGTTCATTGGTTTGACCACCAATTTACATCATTTGGTAGATGAGAATGCTGTTGAAACTGACAGAATTGTTTCTCAAAAATCCAATACTGTTAAATTAGAAAGAAAAGCCGGTGACGTGATTCGTTTCTTAATTCAAGCACGTGACGAGTTTGGAAATGTTCGTGAAGTTGATTCAGAAATTCCTTTGCCTCCTCTCATTTCTGAACAATTCCACGTCATTGCTTGTTTGGAAGGAGCTAGAGAGTCACCTGCAGAATCAGCAGATAATTTATTAATGACTCCTAGAACTGCTAAGGTTGCTAAACAAATTGAAACCTTTAAGACTGAAACTGAATCAGAAGCTTACGATTCAACAATTGTTAAATTACCAACCATTGATTCAGATTCAGAATTGACTGCACTTCTCGGTCTCGCTCAATTACAAACTGGTGACGCTCAACAATTAGAATCAAAACTTCACTCGACATTGCTCAAATTTGTTTCACATACTGGTCATCATGGATTGTATCTTGTTGAAACTAAATTGATCAAGAGTGGTGAATATTCATTGCAATGTAGAGTTGCTCAAGGAAGTGAAACTTCAACATCCACTGCTGCAGAATCTTCTGAAGAAACTCCAAAGCCAAAACAAACACTCTTAACAGTTGGAGGTGCTCATACTGTCATTGTTCGTGATGCAGGAGTTACTGATGCAAGTCAATGTGTTGTGATTCAAAGCTTTGCAAAGGCAGAAAATGCTTCCAAGACCATCATTGTTCCAAATCTCAACAAAATGGACATGAAAACTGAAGAATCTTCTGAAAATCCAGATGCATTCACAGATACTTTCAAGAAATTCCATGCTGGTCGTGAAATGCACTTGATTGTTGAAGCACGTGATCGATATGGAAATGCAAGAGAAATTGCAGAGAATGATGAATTTTTGGTAAAGTTGACACCAAAGACTGAATCTGTTTCATCTCCAATTAGTCCAAGAGGTGATGCCAAGGTTTGTCATGCTGCCTCAACCAAGTTTGTTCAAGGAAAGGGACTTTTTGAAGTTGTCTACACTGTCACAACTGCACAAAACTACATTATGGAAGTTGTGTACGTTGACAAGTCAAAAGTCACCACATCCGATGATCAAAATCTTGCAGAACGTTATACATTTGCTCAACCTGTAAAAGCATTCCCTCAAGAAGTGGTTGTGACAGATGCTGCTAAAACTGATGCTCAAAATGTTCTCTTCTCAGGAACTGGTGTCACCAATGGAGTTCAAGGAAAGGAAGCATTCTTTGTCATGAGAATGAGAGATTCATTCAAGAATTTAAGACGTCAAGGAGGTGATCAAGTGGAAGTAACAGTGATCAATGATGCTCGTAAAATTGAAACTCCAGCAACTGAAATTGTTGACAATCAAGATGGTACTTATACAGTTCGATATGTGGCAAAAGCATCTGGTAAGAATCGATTCCAAATCAGAATCAATGGTGAACTCGTTCAAGGAAATGATATTTTGGATGCTGGTTTATTCATTTCTCCACCAAACATTGAAGATGCAAGCAATGTTGAAACCATTCTTGACCATGATTTACTTTCTGCTCTCTTGAATGCATTCCGTGTGGAACAAAAGACTGACAATTTGGTTGAACAAATTCAAGCTTTGAGACAAGAACTTGTGAGACAGTTGAGAGAAAATACCCGAGTTGGTTCCGGTGTTCGTGAAAAGGAGAGAAAGATTTCATTGCTCGCTGAAAATAAGTATCATGCCGAAGAGTTGATGAATCAAAAGGGAGGTATTATTGGATATTTCCAACGTAGAAGAACTATGCAACTTAATAATGGACTCGATGGTCTCTCTACTTCAGCTGCCGATGCCATGATTAAGGAAAATATTAATCTTTATGGAAATTTGTTCTATTTACTTCAAACTAATCCAAAATATTTGGCCAAATGCATTTTCCTTGTTCCTCCATCTGAGCTTGACCAATTCTTGAACACTGTCACTTTGACTTTGTACGGTTATGCTTTCAACCCTCGTGAAGAATACTTGATTTTGAACTTGTTCAATGAGGCTCTATTGTTGGAAGTTCAAAACTCTAATCTTGACAGCTTCTTGTCAGGTAACCCAATTTTGATCAAATTATTGATCAACTATTGTCACGAAAGAATTTCTGGAAAGACTTTCTTACAAAAGGTCCTCTATGATAAGATTCTTGATCCAATTATTGAAGAGAAGGACCTCAACTTAGATTTGAATCCTATCACATTGCTTCGTGAAATGGTTTCTCAATCCGAAGTTGAAACTGGTATCAAGTCAACCATTGACTTTAAAGAAATGACTTATGAGAAAGCCATGGAAACCAATGAAACTGTTCGTAATGTCATTAACATGAGAAAGCAAAAGATGATCCAAATTTGCGAACAAATTCTTACAAGTATCTATGATAACATTGCCGAGTTACCTTATGGTTTGAGATTTGTTTGCCGACAATTGAGAGCACTCTTACTCAAGAAACATCCAAATACTGATGAAAAGAAGATTAATCAAGTTATTTCATACATTCTCTTCTTCCGTTATTTGAACCCTCCTCTCTGTGCACCTGATGGTTTCAACTTGACCAAGAAGAAGATTTCAGCAGTGATGAGAAACAACTTGGGTCACATTTCCAAAGTCTTGATGAGAATTACCACTTTCAGAGAATTTGAACCTCATGTCGATCATCACATGGTCATGATGAATGAATGGGTTCATAACAATACTGGACCATTCGTTGAAAAATTCCTCATTCCTAGCTTACAAATTGTTGAACCTGAAGAATTCCTTGGTGTTAATCAATACGCTGAATTGACACAAAAGAAATCACCAAGTATTACCATCACTATTAATGAAATTGCTCTCACACATAATTTATTGGTCAAGTTTGCCAAGAGAATTATTTCACAAGAACAAAACACTCCTGATCCATTGAGTGATTTACTCACCAAGTTCAAGGATAAGATTCCAGAACAAGTCGATACTGGAAAGAATGAAGAGATTACTCTTCTACTTGTTCCACCATCCAATGATGAAAAATCAGCTGATGACAATGATGACTCATGGTTGGATGTGACACCAGAACAATTATATGAACTCACTAAGGAAAATCTTCGAACTCTTCTCAAATATATCACTCCACAACAATTGGGTGAAAGTGTTGACGATACCATTCAAAAATCTGCCATCTATACTGAAGAATTGGCCAAGAATAAGGAAACAGAAGCTACTGCATCGATTGTGAAGAAGAAGATTGATGATATTAGTCGTGCTCTTCCAAAATTGGAAGAATATCAAATCATCTCTAAGGAGAATAATTATCGTAAATTATTGATTGACATTACCAAGGAAATTCAAAATCGTGAAGAACTTCAAAAGAAGCAACAAAAAGAAATTGAGAGATTGAAGGAAAGTTTGAATAGCTTGAAATCTTATTATACTTTCTTGACTGAAAAGGATGCAAGCTTGGATGAATATGTTCAACAAACACTTCGAAATTATTTCAAGAAGCAAGAGAAGAAACAAGAATCTTCCAAGAATGCCAAGAGCAAGACTTACAAATTCTCGTACAAGAAGTTGACAGAAAAGTACAAGGTCATTCAAGAAATTCAAGATGGTGGTTCAGTGAACTCGTTGCAAAAGAAGGCTGTTAAATTCACCATCTCCATGAATGAATCTGAACCTGGTGTGTTTTTAGTGACACCAACGCTGGCTGGTGTGACCATTACAACATTGAAATTGAAGTTGGATGAATTGTTGGATAAACGTGAAAAGGGTGTGTCAACCATTAAGATTGAAGGAGTTGTTTTGGATGTGAACATGACCATTCACTTGCTGAATAAGAAATTCTTGTCAAAGATGAAGTAAATTTCTAAAATTGAATAATAATGGGACAAATTTTGATTACAAAATTAACAAACACCTTACGTAATTAAGAGTGACAAGGGGCAGATTAAAACTACAGCTTCCACCCTAAGCTGAGGTTAGTGGGTTTCGTTCATGTTCTGGAACTCTCTTATATCCCAACTACAGTAGTTGAGCAAAAAAAGTTTACAACGAACGGGAATCGAACCCATGACCTTAAGCGTGTTAGGCTTACGATCTAACCAACTGATCTACCGTTGCTTACATAAGGATTGAAACCTATCTGTTATTTCTTCGCAATTCTTACAAGAACACCCTGCACGAATACGATCATTATTGAGGACATAACAAGTGGCCACGGATGATGATTGTGGAGATGATATGAAACGGACTCATGATTCAACAAAACACAATAAAGAAAAACATCTTCTTGAAAAGCACAATTCTCATTTTAAGACAACTCTTTAAAAATGTCTACATTGCCCACTCAATTATCATCCTCCTCATCCATACCTTCTTCCACCCTACCACCAGTCACAACCAAAGTCCTAGTGTTATGTGGTGTTTGTGGATGTGGAAAATCCACCATCGCCTCGAAAATCATTGAATATCTAAATTCAAACTCAACTACCACTGGCCTCTCATCCAACGATTATGCATTCATCGAAGGCGATTTATTTCATTCCGTGAGTAATATTGAAAAGATGAAGAATGGTATTCCTCTCACTGATAATGATCGGAAACCATGGTTATTGGCCATTCATCTTCAAATCATGAATGAAATCAAACATTTTAATCGGAAATTCATCCTTGTCACATGTTCCGCGTTGAAACATCAATACAGAGAATTACTCATTGCTGGTGATCAGTATTTGTGTGAACGTGAGGAAGATGTTTTAGATCAACCCTTGATAACCAATGAAAATATGAATATTCTCCCCCAACAACAATCATTGAAATGGTATTTTGTTCATTTAACAACCAATAAGGATGTTATTTCACAACGAATGCAAGAACGAACGGGTCATTATATGAATCCATCATTGATACAGAGTCAATTTGATTGTTTGGATATGATGCCATTCGATCCATACAAGTTTCCAAATGCAACATTGGTGAGTGTGGACAATGAAGGACCCGTGGAAATGGTTGTTGATAATATTATTTCATTTGTGCTCAACAAGTGAGAAAAGAAACAACTTGGTGTTGCAAGGTGTGTAATAATTCCTGAGACCAATTAGGATCAACTTCTCATTGATGTTAAAATGTAATAAAATGACAGCACATATAACACAAGGTTAAGAAATTAACATCGTGGGTCTTTTGACATGAAGTTTGGTATAACACTAATGCTTTTGATGTCTTTTCTCAATATGGCAATAAAATCACGGATCGCGACAAAGCGAGGCGAAGATTAGCATCAAAAAAATTATCTTTCCAAAGTGCCACTTGTCAATGACGCGGCCAGCACCCACAAGCTGCAGTTATCGTCGTTGCAGCTCGCTTCTCATCTTCCTATCCTCTCTTCTATGTGTTTACTTTTCTTTCGAATTTGTTGCTTCTCAACAAGAACAACACTTTTATCCAACTTCACAAATTCTCGTGTGGGGTAACAATGTGGACCACAAATGTGGTTATCCCTACATGATGAGTTCAGAGCTTCCCGTTCGAAGTAAACGATTGGAACAGGCTGCTTTCACAAATTCTTATTCCTCGTATTATCATCCAGCTTTGGGTTTGTCGAATGTGAACTCTTCGTTAGTGCAAGTCGCGGATGGATTTTCATTTAAAATGATTTTAGTACATTATGTGAATGGAGAGAATGGAAATTTTGTCAATGAAACCATCTATGGATGTGGAGATAATGGAAATAAGTAGGTTTTTGTTGTGGAATGATGTTTGGTAAATTCACAATTAATAGTCAATTAGGTGAGTCATGGAATTTTGGAATTGAAAATTTAATTTGCAAAATATTATTTAAAACAAAAAAATATTTCAAAAACATGTGATGGAGAAAAGGCTTTTTTGATCAACCACCGATTGCTATCTCTCCGATGGCTCCAATTTATACATTTAGTACTGCTGATTTATTATCAACCAATCCATTGCGAGATTTAAAAATTGTACAACTCACTTGCTGGTTTGATTGTCTTGCTTTGACCAATGATGGAAAGGTATTTCGACATGAAATTTACACGAGAAAATGGGTACAATTAGCATTTCCTTCCACCATGATTCATCCCGATACGTCATTGGAAATCCCAGTAAATATTATTCAAATTGAAGAAACTGGAGCTTTTGGAAAAGAAACATATTTCGCCTTGACCAGTGAAGGATTTGTATTCACTTGGGGTTACAACAATTCGGGAATTCGAGGACATTCCTTCGAGGTAGAACTCGCAGAAACTCCAATGATCATTCCTTCTTTAAGAAATATTACGTTCATCACGACAGGAAGTTTTATCAATGAGGATCATTCTTCTTCGATGGCTCTTGCCATTAATTCCACAGGACATGTCTTTACATGGGGAAGTAATGAAGAAGGAGCTCTTGGATTGAACATGGTTGAAACTTGTGTGACCTGTATTGTCCCATTTCCTCAATTAGTTCCATTCAATTATGAACTAACAGGTCGAATTGTAAAAGCTGATGCCATTGCGTTGCATGTCGTAGCATGGAGTGAAAATGGTCAAATTTTCACATGGGGAAGCGATGTCGATGCTCAAACCAGTAATGGTCTCGGCATGCAAATTTCACCTTGGAACATGACAGAATATTTCTATGAAAAAGTAATAGAAAACTCTCCAATGGATTCTTTCATTGTAAAGGAATGTAGTGTTTCAGTTGGAGCTACTGCATGTTTAATTGGAGGAAATATTTATTCATTTGGATCAATTCCAACTCGTGGAACGCTGGTGAGTGAGCAAATTGCTTTGGTTCCATTACCGAGCAATGTAACAACCTTCAAATTGTTGAGAGAGGGAGGAATTGCAGTTTTGGAAAATAATGAAGTTTATGTGTGGGGTGTGAATTGGCAGGCAAAAGGATGTTTTGATGATTATTATCATTTACAGTTTCCACAGCCATTGTCTAGGAATCCACCAACGCCATTCAAGCCATTTATCAATAGTTCTGAACCTGAAGACAAACAACAGCTATCTAACGTCATTATTCAGGGAGGATTTGATTGTAACTATGTCCTCATTACAAAACCAAACAAGACACAATCCACGCTACATGTTTGGGGTCAATGCCAAAATAGTCTCAATTTAGCAGCAACAGCACCTGTCAAAGAACCTTCCGATGATCAAATTCCGTTTTTCAACCTCTCAGACAGAATGATTGACATTAGTTACAAGCAAACACATGCACTAGCTCTCACTTCGAATGGAACAGTGATTGGTTGGGGTGAAAATTACAACAATCAATTAGGCTTTTCTTCGCAAACTCAAACTCCTATCCCATTATTACAAGAAATACCACTCGAGGAGAGAAGAGCAACACAGATTTCAGCAGGTGTGAGCTTCTCTCTCATTTTGTTGAATAATGGATCTTTGATTGGAGCTGGAAGTAATTATCGAGGAAATTTAGCCTCTGAAATTAGCCCAGTTTCACAATTTACAATCATTAACACTACATTTTTACAAGAAGGTGAATCGATTATAGATATTGAAGCTTGTGATGAAGTATCCTTTGTCGTGACTTCTTCAGGTAAAGTTTACGGATCTGGCTCCAACGATGGGTTGAGACTAGTGAATAATCCCAGTATTGTACAAATTCCTTATTTCGTTCCGTTGAAAGGTGGAATTATTGATTCAAAACGAATTATTAAGGTGGTTGGTTATTATTTCGCAGTTTTGCTTTCTGAGGATGGTGATGCAATAGTTTTCAAAGATGGAACTTCCAAAAAATTGGAATTACCAGACCCTACTGACTCAGTAATTGACATTTCTGTACATAGAGGAAACGAGCATATGTATGATGGAGTTCAAAACGTTCATTTACTGACACGAAAAGGAAACATTTATGGAAATGGAAGCAATGCCTGGTTTGAAATGAGTGCAACACTTGAAATTCAAGAAGCCATTACTCCAACTTTGACAATTTCTTCAAAAAATACCGATGGAATTCCTTATGCGATTGGTACTGGTTTAAATCATGCCATCGTCGCAGTGGCTAAAGCGTGGTCATGTTTTTCAAAGAATTCTACTGATGACGCTGTTTGTAACTCTTCTGGATTTTGTGTGGCACCTGACACCTGTCGTTGTAAACATGTCAATATTTCTGGAATTGATTGTGGTGAATTTAAATGTTTTGGAATTTGGCGAAACGATTCAAATGTTTGTTCAGGAGCTGGAAATTGCACCACGTTGGACACTTGTGTTTGTCAAGAAGGTTTTTTTGGTGCCAATTGTTCCGTTCGAGTAGCAACATGTTTTAGGAAGTTTCCACATGATGCCTGTAATGGAAATGGAGTTTGTGTCGCTCCTGACAAGTGTGAATGCAAAGAAGGATATTATGGACCTCAATGTGAAAACAAATCTTGTTACGAATTTGCAAGCTTTGAAAAGGAATTGGCAGCGAGCAGACGATCCTCTAGTATGAAAATGAATTTATGCAATAAAATTTTACGCTTGTGAAGCGCATCCTCTCAAACTCGAGTTCTCTCGATCACTCGAACTTTTTTTAAACAAACGGCAAGTCCCTTCAATCTGTCAGTTTGACAAACAAGAGAAAAAAATGAGAACAAGGACCACATTCAATTCTTCATCAACAACCAAGAGAACTACATTTGACGGTCATCATTCGATCAAGAGCAACAAACCTTCGAAAAAGATCAAACAGTCTTCCGAGCAAAAAACTCATACACGACAGTTCAGCAACGATGAATTGTTTTCAATATTCCGCTTCCTATCTCCGCAATCGATTCTGTATCCATGTTGTGCTGTGTGTAAGCAATGGAATCAATTGGCCTTTAGTAACATTTTGTGGAAACATTATTGTTCCACTTTGCTGATGAACGACTTGTTTAAATGGAACGAAAAGTGCACACTTTTTAAGGTAGAATTAGAGTCTCAAACAAGTAATGATGAGAATGAATTTGTTGCGTCTGAAAATGATCCACAGTATTGGTATTCCATTTTCTGAACCGTGTTTTATTTTCCAATGTTTCAATGTTTCAACTCATTTACAGAACAAGACTTTGACAACGATCAACAAGATAGTGACGGTGAATATGTTGAATCTGAGATTTGTGGTTCAGAAGAATGTTTAACTTTTCAAATGCCGCCAACTTTCATTTCAGATTTTGAATGTGTTCCAGGCGAATTTGTTCGGCAAAATTTCAGGCAAAATAAATTCAGGCAAAATTTTTTTGTACTGGGCGGGCAATCCAAATTTGTACATGGGAAAAACCGTAGATAGACAGATCTACGTTAAAAAAAACACAGCAATCATCAGCCCTTACTTCTTGTAGCTTGCACTTCATTTCCTAACTCGAGTATTCTCTTCAGGTACCGTTTCATAATTTTCTTCAATAATGTAGAACATAGAGATTACACTATTCTCAACACTCGATTCCTTATGGTACGGGCTCCTTGAGAAGTGAGTTGATTTCTCCTTTTCTTCATCTTTGGTGATGAAGAAATTGATGATGATGAGCAGATGATTCCTCGTCTTATTCCTCATATGTTTCCTCAATAACTGTCGTAATGCGATTGAAGAGAATCTTGGTAAGTTGTCTCGAAACCTCAGATACTGTAAGGCGTCCTTAATTCCAATCCACATACTCGTATAAACTTGTCGAACATCGACACATTGAACATCTTTTCAAATGAATGTAACGAAACACAACACAGCTGAGATGGTATAACAGAATGTGAATTGCAAGAACCTTCTGACTATTACAAAAACGAATTGGAACAAGTTTACAAAAAACGATCCCTTCAAGCAAAACAAGCCATTCTACTGACCATCCTGGGAAGGCGAGAATGTATGCCCAATGTATGGACAGACAAGGTTTTCATTTCCAAATGTGACCACCGCCATGTTGTGTTAGAAAGTTGTGCCATTCCTCTCGCTGCATTTCTCGTGTCCATCACCTTTCAGGAATATGACACATTGAAAACATTGGTAGATTTTAGCACGCACAATCACCAACTAGCAGTGTCTCCTTTCGTTTCTGATAAGGTTCAACCATTTGTGTATTTTCAAGTCATGGATGACTATTTGGACGATTTGGAATTTGACACTGAAAATTTTGAGTGGACTGATCGAGATTTTGGCAAGGGAGGAGAATGGATTCCCAAATTTTTCAATGCTGGTGCATATGCTGAAGAGTATTCATACAGAGCTTCCTTTATTGACGAGTCTCGAGAATGGAAAGTTACAAAAGTTTACAATTCCTATTATGTGTAAGAATGTTCGACCATACCAAAATTGAAAAGTATTAAAGAACAATATGTATTGGAAAGCAGAATAGAAACCAACCCAGCAACGATAGCCAACATATACACGTTCCAAAGTTTAACCTTTGATTTCATTACCATGTCAGATCATTTCGTATAATTTTGGACATTTGACAGCAAAGGCAAGTAAACAATTACTATAATTTTTTCCAAATTTCACACATGATTTGGTTGAAAAAGTCAAAAAAGAGCCAAAAGATGTTGCTGCGGCTGCCGTTCAGAACCTCTCCGATTCGACATATTCTCATAACAATTTGTGTCGTTGTTACAAGTGTTTTGCTGCGGATTACATGTTCGGCACAAGACCATGTTCATCCGAATCCATTCGACAGCAATTCCCTATTATCATCAGCAACAACAACAAGCAATCCAACGAATACGAAGGATTCAACAGCTCCTCGATCTTTGTGCTTTTCCATGACGGACACACCATGGAAGTGTGATTCAAATAATCGAATAACATTAATTTATAATAATTGGCTTTCCTCTCAAGTCAATGTCGAAGTGGCAAAAATCATTCTCGAAGAACAATTGGGAGTTTGTGTGCAGTTATTGTTACTTCCAGTCATGGACGGAGTGTTTTTAATTAATAACAAGGGAAATGAAACGGCGTTGGCCATTTTAGAATTTTGGAAAATTAATCGATATGAAGATTACAAGTAGGTGTTGTTGTTTCAAAAATTCACACCCATGGTAACAATGGCTATATTGAAAATATTATTTCAACTACTATTATTTTGGATTCATTAATATTTATCATGTCACACATTTAGAGCCCATGTTCAAAATGGTAAATTCATTTCAGACATTGGAGAACTTGGTCCTCTTGGAAGAGTCGGATGGTACATTCCTCATTTCATGACACATGATCCATCAGCACTCAATGACAACAACAATCAAGAATTTATTCGATCCTATCGATATTTCAGAACCACTCCAAAATATCGTTTAATTACAGGATCGAGGACTTGGTCCATGGTCGATCAACAAATTGTTCGAAATTTAAAATTGAATTTACAAGTGGAATATCCTCCTGAAAACAACACGGAACAATATCTTATTGACACGCTGGAAAAGGCTCAACTTGAGAAAAAACCTATCGTGGTCGTGTTTTGGACACCTCATCAAATCTTTGGTTCTGAAAATCCTCCTCAACGAGTTTTTCTACCTGCCTATTCTGAAGATTGTCGAAAATTATCGAATATTGAGAGAAGCCTAGTCGATTGTGATTATCCACCAACGACACTCAACAAGTTGATTAGTGACGCTGTGTCAAAACTTTCTGCACGGGCACAATTGTTTTTGAGAAATTTCAAATATCAAAGTTCAGATCAATTACAAATCATGGGTGACATTTTCTACCATCAAATGCAACCGCGAGAGGCTGCATGTAAATGGCTCAAGAATAATACTGAATTGTGGATGTCATGGATTCGAGAATCGTCGCCTTCTCGTCCTCAACAAGATCTTCCACTTTCTATTGGAATGGCTGTTTTGGCAGCATCGATTGGAATTTCAATCATTGCTCTTGCAACCATACTCATTGGATGCAGCATTCAGCGAAGATCTTCCACTCGAAGACTTGAGAATCGGCTTGCTCCAAAAACACCTCCTATTTGTATTGTTTTTACAAGTATTCAAAATGCAGCACTATTGTGGACATTGGCCACTGAAACCATGAAAAAAGTCATGACCATACATAATCGAGTTATGAGACGTAATATCAAGAAATTTCGAGGATATGAAGTGAAAACTCATTTGGATTCATTCATGATTGCATTTCAATGTCCTCTGGATGCTGTGGCTTGTTGCTTGTCCATTCAGAAAGAGCTTCTCGAGTGTGAATGGACAAGTGACATGTTGGCATTTCCTGACCTTCGAAAAGTGGTTTGGAACGATCATGTCGTGTATCATGGTCCTCGTGTGAAAATTGGAATTCATTTTGGAAGTGACATTCAAGCACAATATGATACAACCACTCGACGATTTGATTATTTCGGAACGACGGTCAATAAGGCAAGTCGAGTGTCCAAAGTGTGTGAGAGAGGAGGAAGAATTTATATCAGTGAAGAGACAATGCAATATATTAAGGATCAAGTGATCCAATATGATTCATTCCATGATACAAACATGTCGACAACAGCAACGTCGACGATGGTCAAGCATGTACACTTCACATTGTTCTCGTCAAGTCATGAAGATGAACATTCGGTTGCTGCACATGGAGTGGATGACCACCCAATCGTGACACCTACACCCTCATTGAAGCAATTAGTGGCATCAGGACAAGTGGTTTTTGAACTTGTTGAAGAGGTTTTCTTGAAAGGTTTAACTGGAAAGCATGCCATTTATTGGGTCAAGGAAGTGAATGATCCTCGATCGACCTTTATTGAGAACTATGAAATGCATGGAAGAAATCATGTGGCAGTGGCAAAAATTGGTTCCGTAGCAACTCCGTTATCGTGTACTACTACAACACATGCAGTGAGTGGAATTACTGGAGAGGAGTCTCCATTGAAATCTCCTTCATTAATGAATGTGTCACAATTGGCAAAATATGATTTCCAAGCTTCGATTGAACAAACGTTAAAGAATAGTGCGACATTATCGGAAGAGGAAAAATCCATTCTGATTCAACGATTTGTCTTGTGGAGTGCTTGTTGTGAATATGGTTCTGTTGGTGGCAGAGCTTGCCTGATACGTGACATGTGGATCAAATTTCCTGACTCTACCTTGATGAAATTTATTGCAAATGTTTTGGCTCAACAAGATGAAGGACAACCATGTCATGTCATGGAGACAACAATTATTGGTGAAAGTACAACAAACTCGTCGAATTCGAGTACAAGGAATGATGATGTTAATTTTGGACTGGAAATTCATGAAGATGATCAAGACACTGCAGTGAAATACTCTCACAGTAAAGATGAAACACATTAAGCTCGTTTGCAAGTTAAAAGACTTTACCAATTCAATATAGGGTCATATTCTTCTAGCATCGTTAAAGTCATCATAATCAGAGAGTTTTTGCATCAATTGGGAAGGAAATCTTGCAATATTTTTCAAACATGAACCTTCTGAAATCACTTACTGTTGGCTCTCGTATGAAGAATTGTGGTATCTGTGCATTTTGAAAACATTCATATTTTCAGATTGTAGCCGGCCGCTTCACCCAAAAAAGAGCGTTTAATGTGTGGGATGCTGCATGTGTGTTTCAAATGTTCCAAAATTTACATATTTAAGTATAACTAATGGCTCTTCCAACACAATAACTTTCAAACATCATGCTTCAGGATCGTCTTTGAAACATTTTACACATTTGGAGTTGTGGACTACCCTTGTCCACGTGACGGATATGAATGACACGATGTGCATTTGCATCTAGATCCTTATAATCTAATGACACACCAAACATTTACCTCCGAGTTTGTTGACACACTCCTTATGAGCCTTACGTGAATTGGAAGCATTCACCTGCTTCTTCAGTAACGCTTTGGTGTGAATAATATAATGACAACCTCGACATAGAACAACCACTGGCTCTTCATGTCGAAAATAGAAGGAGCCTTTGTGTACCTGACAGGAATGGAAGGAACGAGTGTTTCGAAAGGTTTTCTTTGCTTCTGGACATCCAAATATCAAGTGATGAATCGATCCTCCAATGGAAACCATCCCGGACAGGTCTATTTTGCATCGAGTACATTGGACAGAATCCATTCGTTGCACTGTACAAGCACACGTTTCCAAACTTTTTTGACATCCATTCAATCGATCATTTCCACATCTCAAACACGCTCTTCTTCGTCCATTATCAACCAATTGAAAAGGAATATTGATGTGTCTGCTGCACCAAATTCCTTCCTCTCTCACTTGATCTCGTTTCAATCTCTCACTCTCCCTTCTCCTCTCGACACAACGAAAACATCTTTTTGCTTTAACCTCTCCATTTGGTTGAACCATACCATCTCGTTCCCACAATTGAAGCATGTTGGAGCAAGTTCTACATTTGAACAAGGCAGCACTTTTCATGACTCGTTGCTGTTGTTTGGTGTTGACTGTTAATCGTGCTCGATCCTGTTGCCTGCAATTGGTGTAAAAATTCTTAACTAAATTATAAATTTTTACAGTTATGGTGTTGATATTTTTGAATGTTTCCTTAATATCAGCAGGAATTTCGGAATCTTCATTTTCCAACTTGCCAACCACTTCAAATGAGCTGTCTACAAGAACAGTATGACTGAAAAAATCATCGTCTCCCAAAGTGGCACGTAACGATGCCAGTTTTTCCACATTCTCCCTTCGTTCCTTGATACAGAATTGCCTGCTTCGAACCAACCATTCAAATCTCTCCTTAATTGTTGGTTTCATATTCTTCAATTTTGCTCCAAGTGCAAGGGTTACCACTTTGCCACTTTTAGGATCGGTTATGGTTGGAAGATCCGGTAAGAATCGTTGAGTCGTGGCAGTAAAGTGCCAAAATCCGCTCACTCCATTCACAACGTCCTTTTCAGTAAGGACATCCTTCTTCTTAGCAGCCTTTGACTCTTTGTCCGTAATTTTTTTCTTTTTTATCTGGCTGGGTGAGAGAGACGATAGATCGTTGTTTCTCTTTTTCAATTAAACGGGTGCTTCTTCAAGGATTTGCTCTTCCATTACGGACATTCTATTACCATCTCTATGGGTGAGAGAGACGACTGATCACTTTTGAACAGTTTGCGAGATGATGAGGAACAGTATGAATATCTACTAACGATAACCCGAGCAATACACTCAGAGACTTGAAAGTATATGGGAAGAGTGACCGAGTGGTTATGGTGCCAGATTCAGGTTCTGGTGGTTCGCGCCTCCCGGGTTCAAATCCCGGCTCTTTCAAAATTTTGATCTAATTTGTGTCACCGGCTCTTTCAAAATTTTTGATCTAATTTGTGTCACCGGCTCTTTCAAAATTTTTGATCTAATTTTTGTTAAAATTGATTTTTTGCTGTTGTGCTTTTCGTTTAAGTGCGTTCGTTTTTTTTCAAATTTTTCTTCCAATTCCAATCAAAACGAATCTCATTTTTTTTAAAACGAACGGCATTCAAATCCAATGAGGGGTGGAAGAAATCGCCCATCCTAGCACACAGCTAAAAATTTGATTGCATCTGGATAGTAATTTCCAGAGCGTTTTGGAAATGAGGATTTCTTGGGCGGGGAGGAGGTAGATTTTGGCGACTAACGACTGGCGATTTTCGCCAGGTGCAATTGGCGAGCACGCCAAATACCAAGCGTTGAATTGGCGAACTCGCCGGGTCCTCAATTTGAATTGGCGAACTCGCCACCCTTAAAAATGAATTTGGCGAATTTTCAAAAAAAAATATCTGAACATCAAAACGATGCTGATTTACGTCCGTAATTACATGCTTCTTTGAACTGCTTGCTCAACGAGCGGTTATTGAATTGGTTTAACGCGCCCCGTCTCAATCTTCCAGATGCTGGTGAAGGAGGAACATTGTTCTCTGGCTCTGACTCAGAGGATTGACTGTCCTCTGAGTCCTCGATGACTCGTTTTCTCTTGGTACTTCCGTTGCTTTTAGTACGTGGCTTCTTAGGTGTTTCAGATGCAAGTGCACTGTTGGATGGTGTTGTCGGAGAATCTATTTTGCTTGGTTGAAATTGTGTTGCAGTATGAGGTAAGTTGTGCTGGCTGCTATTTGTTGAGTTGACTTTCTCTTTTTCCTCTTGGTTATTCCCCGCATCATCAAGTAAGTCTTCTTCAAGATCCTCGTCTTCATCAAAATCCTCATCTTGTCCATCATTATCATCATCATCTCCTTCTTCATAATCCTCGTCCTCGTCCTCATCATAAGATCCTTCCAAATAAGTAACCACCTGCTGTCTTTCTTCGTTTTGAATGTTAGATACAAAGTTTTGGACAGCTTCAAGTGAAGTAGTTGTTGATTTCAAGCCTCTTGCTGTTGTGTCTGCAGGTCTAGAATCATATACATCCTTCTTTTGCTTCTTACGCTTATTTCTCCTTCCTTCAAACAGAAAAATCTGTTGACTGCCAAAAAATCTTCTTGAATCATCATAGTGGTCTCAATAAAAGCATTTCCGTTGTGAGTTGGAACAACAGTAGCATTCAATACCTCTTGCACATTAGTATACAACTCTCAGATATTACAATTAATATTTTATTATTCTCAACGGTAACAATAAAGTTTGGAGGCAATCACAACGATTGGATGATTTGGCTTTGAATTGGCATTGTAGTTTTTGTAATCAGCCAAGTGTGTAATTGGCGAATGGCGAATATGGTTGTGTATAATTGGCGAATTGCGATTATGGTAGTGTGTAATTGGCGACTGGCGTCTAACAGTAGTGTGTAATTGGCGGTTGGCGAAAATCGCCAGTCGCCAAAATGTACCAACTCTTGGGCGGGCTGGACTCGCTGAAGCGGCTGATTGCTAATAAAAAAATTTTTATTTTAAAAAAATGAAAAGCATTCGCCAACGTGGCCACTAACAAGTAAATTTGCTGCACGTTTCTCGCAAACAAGGCAACACAATTAATGCACCAAGAAGCATCGGCATTTCATTACCTCACACTAAAACCTAAAGAGTCGAAGAACTATTCATATCAATAATTTTCGAAATGTGATTAATTTTTGGATTTGAAACTCAGGTGACGTCGATGATGTCAAAGATTGGACCAAGTTTTGACTGCTGTGAAGAGTGGAGAGAAATACGCTTCCAATTTGGTTACTATTCACCTTGGTTTGGATGAGGATTGGGAGAAAACAAATTCGGTGGTGGCCCGTCTAATTCCAAAATCAACGTACACCTCGAATAATACACGTGAGTGGATAAATAAGAACATCAAGACGTCAGTTAAATATACATGGCTCCATCGTTGTACACTATGATCTACAATTTGAAAATTGCAGAATTAGATGCATTGTTGAATTCAGATTGTGAAACTCCTCACTTTGAATTTTTAAGATTTTATAGAATTGGAAAAAATTGGAGAATGAAGATGATTTCGAAAAGCTTGCACAAGAAGACAACAACGAAATGTAGATCATCATCAATATTCCATCTGGGTAAAAGATACTGAATGCGAAGAATATGCGTTCATGCAACTAAAGTCACCAACAATGATCATTCGGAATGTTTGACGTTGTAGTATTCCCAACCAAAACATCAAGCGTATTACATAATACCGAAGTGACAACTAATTCTTAGATTTATTGTTCAAACATTCCGTATTGAACGCAACAACATTGTGGAAAATGAAAAAAATTTTGGGATTGTTTGGTGGCTATTGTGGCTGGAGTTGCTGCAATTAAGCAGTATTTTTGCAACCGTACCATCCGGGGTAACAGC
Organism: Naegleria lovaniensis; assembly: GCF_003324165.1. Lineage (NCBI taxonomy): Eukaryota > Heterolobosea > Eutetramitea > Acrasida > Naegleriidae > Naegleria > Naegleria lovaniensis. Next base: position 24,629 of record NW_025407895.1, read on the forward strand.
TGGATGGACGATTTCTCCCCTCCTAAGAGTATTAACTGCACAAACTGAAAATCCGACCACAAACGAATGAAGGGAAGTTGTGACAATGCATGGGGATGGACATGACACAGAGTTTGATTACGCCCCAGTTGACGAGAACGAAATCGTCACAAGAAAAGACCTTTATTCGTGGAAGCTAAAGAGAACAGGTCTCCGCACTCAAGTAATTCAGGACATTCAAGGGTTGGCATTAATGGTATCAGACGCAGCTAAATGTAAAGACAATCCTGATCAGACCATGTTTAAGAAAATGCCACTCAACTCACATCATCTGTTAGGATTCCAATTCGAAGGAAACATCTTCGAATTTCTCTGCCTCCCTTTCGTCTCGCTCCAGCGCCAATTATTTTCACAAAGATATTCAAGGACATAATCATTGTTTGGAGAAGGAACGGAATGATGGTTTATGTTTACATAGACGATACTGGCCTTCTCTCTACAAGAACTTTGGGACCATATTATGACCATAATTCTCGACCTAATGTTCCTAAAGGTTGGCTGCTTCAATAAGAAAAATGCATCCTCATAACCATTCACCGTCTCAGAAAGGATGTGTTGTGGTCCAAAAGAGAAGTTGGAAAGCATCTATGAGGATCAACAGAGGAGCCAAGTAGGATCTCGAAACTCTTCAGCAAAGTGTGCAAGAGAATATTGGAGTTTGTTTCGAATTAGATACACCAACCCCAATCGTCGTCAATTCAGCCCCTTCAAGCTTATGGAATTGCAAACTCCAACATTTTGGTTGGCAAATTCGATCAGACAGACGAAACACAGACTCATATCAACCAGAAGGAACTTCTAGCGGTCCTCTACTTTTTCCGTCATGCAGTTACCCTCAAAACACCTATTTCGAGTTCAGAGGAGACAACACAATACAGAGGAGTATATTTATCCAACACCAATATGTGATATTTCTACTAACTTGGATGACAGTATATACTATATCGCAGACATAACATTATATTGAAATAAAATGTTGAAAAGCCTTTGTCTCACAATACGTTCATTTTGACGTGGTCAAGAGTCCAAACAACCGTTGGTAATGCCTAACACCAACAATTCATTTCGTGTCATTAACACCCGTTTCCTAGACCTCAAAAGCAAAAGCCTCCTTGAAAATAGTTTTTGTTAATAACCGCTGCAAAAAAATGTTAAACTCCCTTCGAAAGCTGTTCTCCAACAAAAACCACAACAACCCTACCTCCTCACGATCGTCGGACGACAACAATAAGAATGAATCATCCTCTTCCGATAAAAGTAGCAAGAACGAACAAGTAATCATCATTCAAAATAACGTTGATCCCTATACTGATCCAGACTCGGCACCTCTCACGTCATTACAACGAAATCGGGAGGTATTGGTACGAAAAGTTTCAATGACTGCTTCCAATTTCTATTATCCCTACAATTATACATGCGGAACGTATGAATATCGTTTTGAATCTCGTTCGTTGGTGTTTGTGGTTCACTCAAATATGGATTTCAACGATATTGCTCCACCAGCTGTTGAAATTCATCAAGTATCTCTGATGATTGAATCATTGTCCACTCCTTTACATCAGGAAGAAAAGAATATTGAAAATACTGAAAATGAACCAATCTCATTGACGTTAACGGCCAACAACTACATGACAAAATGTAGTAAAGTTTCTCCTCATCTATTGAGAAGGATAATTTCCGAGATTGGACTTGATCAATTCATATTGTCAGAACGATCAGCATGGAATTGTTTGATGGATTATTTTAGAGTTTTTGGATATTTTCATTATGATCTGATCATGCACCGACGTGAATATATAGCTCAACAAATTTCATCACATTTTGGAAAAAATTGTTCTCTAAATTTAAGTGGAATGTATGATGTGGAATTTACTACCTATGACAGCACAAGAAACATGAATTTAAAATCATTGAAAGTTGCCATGTCATGGGAACAACAATCTTTAATCAAGTTAAAACAAACGAAAAGTAGAGTTGAAGGTCCGTATCGAGTTATTTTGGAATATAACGGACAAAAGTTGGAATATATTGAACAAGCAACTGAGAAGAACTCTTTATTGACCAATGAAAGAAATAGCAACAGCTCAAAAAGTACAAACATATCTGTGAAACCAATATATATCCACACAAGTGAAATATTATTTAATGATGAAGTGATTTTCAAGTGTACCTTTCCATCATACTATGAAAGTGTAGCATTCAAGAATTATTCACCTGGCATGCGAATTGAAATTGAACAACGACACGAGTCACATCCAAGCATCAAGTTCGCTCAAATCATTCTTGAAGAAGTCTTTGGATATAAATTTAATAATACTTGGAACCGATCGAATAGTGGCTTCAACAAAGACATACCAATCAACAACAACCCAATCGACGAAATGACTGTTGAAGAAGTTTGGACTTCATTCATGGAACATCATCAGTTCAGGGGCCTTTGTTCACTTTTTTCATTCTTCAATCCTTTGGAAAATGAATTCATGGCAATGAATTTTATGAAATTGGCAAAAGAAAAAGATTATGCTGTTGTACTGAGCGACATTTTCATTAAGATTACAGAGCAATAATTGGGTTTGACATTTCAATAACTAAATCTAGAATTTAGTATCAATTACAGTTGCTGAAGAACAATGATTTTTACAGGATCCCAAAAGCAACCATTGATAAAAAGAAGAATTCACTGGTCGAGCACGTCCTCCCTGGATCCTTGCATGAATGAATTCAGATGGAATACAATTTTGTTGATTTGTTTACAAGGAAATTAGTTGACAAGCCTTATATAATGAATTTTACCAGTCGTCAAGCCTTGATTCATACATAGTTAGGAATATTATACGAAACAATCTGTGAAATTACTTTTTATTCCTCCACTCGACAAGAAATTTCATTCCATCACCACAACTGCCTTCTTCTTTCAAGACATTCATTACGAATGGATGTTCCAACAAATCGTCCACACTTGCTCGTTGTTGTGCATTCTTTTTCAAACAACATGCTAAAAAATCCTTAAACACGCTACTCCATTGTTGTGGTTCTTTCAACGTGGGCGGTGGTTGAGTAGCAATGATAAACATGGCTCGCAACATGGGAAGGTCCATGAGTGGAGGTTCTCCTTCGGCCATTTCCAACGCCATAATTCCCAGTGACCATATATCCACTTTGGAATCATAGTTCACTCCACGAATAACTTCCTGTCAGATTGGTGGTTCATAATTTTCATGATGAATACACCCAACGAATTGACAAGTACTTACAGGCTAATTAGGGTTTACACAAAAATCCGAAATATTGCAAAAGGATTCAACAATTTTTGTGCCACGAACCATATCATACTTACTGCCATCCAATAAGGAGTTCCAACGACGGAATTTCTCGATCCATTTCTTCCAGTTCCTCCTTGAGGAGTTATTTCAGCACAAAAACCAAAGTCTCCCAATTTCACTTGTCCATTCTCTCCCAGTAAAATATTATCTGACTTGATATCACGATGAATCAATTGATGGTCATGAAGGAATTTCAACGATTTCAATACTTGACAGCAAACAAGAGCAATTTGTTGTTCCGTAAACCGACCTTTTTCTAAAATGACATCTGTCAGTTTACCTCCACTCATGAGTTCCATGACAATCCACAACTGTTGATCACGAATGTAAGACCCGACATATTTTACAATGTTTTCATGTTGACATGTGTGCATCACGGCAATTTCATTTTCCAACTTTTCCAATTTTGTAAATGTCGCCATATTCATCACCTTAATCGCTACTTTCATTCCAGATTTTTTATGAACAGCTCGATACACGACCGCTGTTGAACCTCGATCCAATTCGACCAAATTTGAGAATAATTTCGAAGGATCTTCCTGTGAAACGTAATCTGCAAGTGTTAACTTTTTTTTAGAAACAATTTCTAATTGTTTCGTTTCCTCAGGACGTTGAAAATCATTGGCTGATTTAAATGTAAAAATTCCAATTCCATAACCATTTAGATCGATTGTATATACAATATATACAGTAAGTGAAAGAATTTGAGAGAAACTCCATTCATCATATCCTTACCAGCTAAATTTAATATTTCTAACACTTCCTCTGGATGTTGACAAGTTTCAATTTTCGTGAGAGAACTCGAACGAAGTATCAATTCCCACTCGTGAGGAAGACCTGTAAAACCAGTCTTCTCGTCATATGGCGATCATTATTTCATGTTATATTCACACCAAATACATAAAGATGGTGTAGTTGTTACAGTTATTTAAACATTTCATTCACATGAACAGAATCATAATACATACCTCACTATTGTAATCCACATGAATATTATGTTTAAATTCAAAGGGTCTGGAAATGACAAAACCTTGAGGAATCTCATTCTTGTTGTCAAGAATTCTCTCATTCTTCGCTCGTGTATCCATGGATGCAGAATTGGTTAAAGGCGTGCCTTCCTCATACTCGACATATTCAACATTTGCATTGTCTTCTCCCAATATGGATTTCCATGAAGAAGGTACTCCTTTCAGCACATCTTGTTGAGGATCAGCACTGATGTGAATACATTGTTGAAAATCTGTTGGAGATGAAATTTCAACTGGAGCATGTTGTTGGTTGCTGGTATGGTTTGAGGGTGCGCCCTGTCTAGATTCTCGTGTTTTAAAAAGTCTCATGAAATGTTTTTTTTCAAAAATGAAAAACCGAAAATTTGGGAGATGGTGAAAAACTCTCATAATCAATGCACGAGAATAAGGACTTGGAACAAGCTAGAAATGATGAAAAATCAATCAGTTTCAACTCTACATTCGGTCGTTGTTAAGGTGGAAATGTGAACTTGAAAGCTGACATTGGAAACATGAATTAGCGCTCGTCAAAAAATTTCAAAAACTCGTCAAACGTTTAAAGTATGGATTCGTTGTTGAAGACACAAGTTGTATAGCGTCACGTGTTTACAGTTTTCAAGTGAGCAAGCTTTATTGTTCGAGCTTGGCCTTCATTTTCCTCAATTTTTTGAGCTTTCGTTTGTACTGTTTGAGAATTTCTCTTCGTTCTAAAAACTCGCTCTGTTTTGAAAAGTCTTGAACATAGGACTCTTCTTCCATGTCAATCATGGTTCCATAAAAACCACGATGTCTTCCCATAATCATGACAATGCAAATCATTACTTTGGAGAATGATGTCCAAAATGCGCAATATGCCAATGCAGATCCTTCCATGCCTACGGTGAGCCCAGAATTTGCAAAAGCACTAATGACTTCAAATAGAATGTAAAATAGTGAATAGTGTGCTGGATCATTCTTCAATTTGTCATTCTCAGCTATAGAAATTGCAAAAATGATAATAATCATCCACATGTTGTTTGTTGAGAGCATGGTTGTCAAATAAAACCAAAAATCTTTTACGCATTTAACCAGCAAATTCCAGAGCTTTTTTGCAAATCTTCTAGACTTGACAGGAAATGGAACTTGTGGAAGAGTAGCCTTGTCAAGTGGAGGTACCACTGATGAATAACTCGAAGATCTTAGATAGGGCTTCATGGTTGACAGAGAATATCCATAGACACTTTTCTCTTCTTCTTCCAATTCCTCCATAGCTTTTTGTTCTTCTTCTGAAGGTTCCTTTTGCAATTTGATATAAATGACTTCATCCTTTTGATCAACAGCAGAAATTAAACTCTTTCCATCCTCAACTTTTCCTAATTCCTTCACTGTTCCAACATCAATATCACTGCTAACAATTGAGTGAGTAGATTTGATTTTTCCCATTGGGGCTAGTTTTGGGTTGAAAGTAGAAAGTGTGGCTGTTTCGACCACGGATTTTTCTTCTTCATTCAAATATCGAACCATGTCAACAATCTTGTATGCGTTTTCTCGCAAGCTGCAAGCCATTTGAGGTTTGATACGCATCATGAGAGCATACGCTACCAAGGTGGGGTACGACAGTGTGAACAAATCAACGCTGTTAAAGCCTCCTGTTCGAGAACTCATGGGATGGAAAAATGCAACCAAAACTCTCGTAGAAATAGATTGGCCCACCAATCTTGGGCTGTTCCAGTCACTTGCAAGTGTTACTACAATACCAAATACTAACAATAGCAATGTAACAACGCCATAGATGGTGGTTTGAAGTCCAGGGAACACATATGGAGACAGATGGTGATGTTTTTCGAGAATGTACTTGAAAACCACCTTTCTCTTTGTGGAACATTTGTAGATGAGTACGAGAATGTATCGAAGAATGAGAGGGAACAATACGTTTCCAAGCATGACCAAAACTCCAACAGTGAAGCATATGGACCAATCATGAACAAAATTGCTCAAATTTTCATCAAGTAAGGTAAGGCCACAATTATTGAAGGCACTCACAGCAATAAAGAGTCCAAGCCAGAAGGGATCTTTTCCGTGCATGTACTTATCTTCATTGTAGTAGGTTGCAAAAACGCCTCCAAGAATAAAAAAGCCTATTGCAACAATTACCAACACCAAGATTGCTGTGACCACGGTCACCCAACACATGGCAGAGCATTCAACGTCTGTGAGAGGGAAAGGATCTCCATTGGGAACAAAAATATCCTTAATATTTTCCCACAAAGTGAGTGGTTTGATTGGTGGTGGCAGAGGTATTGAATTACTGCGCGGTAGTGGTTTTTCGTTTGTTGTTGAATCTTCTAATGAGATTAGCTCTTGGGAATTGCTAACTTCTCGCAATTCGACCATGGTTCCTTCTTGTTGTTGTTCTTTTTCCAATTGTCGTTTGATAAGTTCGGCTTCTCTCAATGCAAACATTCGCAGACGACAGCGTCGAATTTTCAGTAACGTTATAGGGAGACAAGTGAGCGTCAGTCCTCCACTGACAATTGCGAAAAACAGGCATACCTGAGATGAGACTGTGATATTGGTGATGGGTTGAGTTAAGAATCCAGACAGACATACACTAGCAAAGCTCATGACCAATGCATCAATGTACGGAATGTTAGTTTTAGGATTTGATAATTCCAAAATGTAGAAAATCGTTCCGAAAAAGAATCCACAAAATATAATATAAAAGATATGAATAGGTGCATAATTTCTATAGAGCCAAGGTCCTCGTGATTTCATTGATCCCGTCTCTAAATCTCTTTGACCTCTCTTGCAACCAAATGCGCACAAAAAGTTAAAACATTGGTCCATCACCGAGGCAAATCGTTCTCGCTTGTTCTCCTTTTCGTGAGTGTTATCGTCGACAATTTCATCCAAATTAATTTGCTTATTCCTAGTAGCTACTGTGGCTGTTGTGGGTTTATGGGTTTCAACATGATTATGATGTTGGCTGTTTCCGTTTGCCTGTATTTGTTGTTGTTGTTGTTGGTGTTGAGAAGAATTTGGGAAAGGTTCTTCAGAAAAGTTTACCCGTTTAGTTGTTGGTGTTGATAATGAACAGGGTGTTTCTACGTTATCTTTGTTTGAAGAGGTGGTAGTAGTAATTGTTGCGATGGCATGAGGAGGTGGTGCTTGTGATGATGAGATGTCTGTTGTTACCTGAAGTTCGGATGATTTTACTTGATCATCGGGAAGTACAATACTTTCGTTCGTTGCTTGTTGTTGGGTGTTATTTTCAACCTCCAGTGTCGTTGTTGGAGCTTCGTTGTTCATTGCTGCTGAATTGGTGAGCTCCCACGGACGATGATGGTGAACGTTGGTGGTAGTTACCGAGAGCGTTTTTTTTGTTCAAGGTTCTCGTTTGGGTGCTGTATTTTATTCGAGCCTCGTTTCCAAATGAGACAAAATAAACGGTTTTGTATCACTCTCTGATTGCGGTCGTATCAATAAATCTCGGTATATTCCAGAGATATCAGCTCAGTGAAAATCATTGTATTGTTTGAACATACACCAATTTGTGATACACAAAAGATAATTCGCCCATCTGTTGAAAGTCACTTGACACAAACAAAAAAATTTTTGTTGCACTCGTTCTCAGTACTGGCGTGGAACATCAAGCAACCTGAAAGATGGAATTAAATTACATGTGTACACATGATGGTGTAGTAACGAGCATGATCATCTGACCATGAGATATGATCCCATCGTTACCGCAAAATTATTATTATAATTATTTTCATTTCATTCAATATTATTGTCGCATCGATTTGGCCTCTCTTGTTTTATGGAACTTTGTTTTCTTTGATTAACACACTTCGCTGAGTTTGCAAAAGGAAATTTCTGTTTCGCGATTCAGCCTGAACAATGAAAAAGAACACTCCCGTAGTTGCCGATGGTCAAAAAGGAAGGTGGTGGTAGAGAACATTTCGTTTGGCGGTTAAGTAAAGGCTCACTCACAAAAAAAAACCTTAACAATTCCTCCCTCGCGTGTGTGATCGTATCCTCCCTCTACCTACCATCATCATCACAGCCTCAGAGTGTGCAAACGGGAAATTATTTTTACCGCTTCTCATCATCACGATTTATTCATTGATTCATCATATAGTCGTACTGTATTTTCATATATATTTACAAAGAACAAGACTGTCTTAATTGATGTTCATACACTAATAACCCTAAGGAATAGAAAAAACTAAACTCATAACCTCTGCTATTGGACTTACAAATCTATCATTGAAAAACGAACATAACCTCTCTAAACGCAATATCACTATCTCACCTCCAATTAATTGACATGACCACTCATTCCATTGCAAGTAACGGAAGCTGCTCAGTGGAGGTAGACGATACCCCTCAAATACACTCCTCACAATCTCAAAATTTTGCAAATGGTATTGCAGCCGCTGGTAGGGCAGCTTCTGTTCTCTCCGCTGATCAGCAAACATCTCTAACAGCTACAGGTGCAGCCTCATTACTCGACGAAGGAGCAACATTGTGGAACTCTATTGAAGAATCAGCCACCAATTTCCTCCTAAGCATCCAAGTCAAGACCAAGATTCACGCTACCAATTGGTATGGATTTGTTTACAATTTGTTCGTGAACTTGTACTGGATATGGACCATGCTCTTTCTTCCAGCCCTAGCTGAGAGAGAATATCAATGGGGAGAGTATTCAACATGGGTGTTTCGTGCTCTCAACTATCCAGTTACGCTTTCCCTGAGCCTGGTATCATATGAGGCTATCATTGCTATTTTCTTTGTCTATATAGCTATTTTGACTGCATACATTGTGATACTGGCTGTAGGATATAGAGCCAGCTTGTTAGCAAATAAGTATTGGAAACGGCTAAAGCTTGCACTTCGAGTTATTCATGGTTTTGTCACCATTACTAGTTTCATTTTTTGTTATGTGATAGGAGCCTTCTTTGATTGCAATTATGCATCTTCCATCTTGCTACCTGGGTCGGAAAGACCAGTACAAGTACTTGCTCGTCACCCTACTGTTGCTTGTTATGGAGCTTTAAACTCTGTTCTCATAGCATTGTCTGCCATTTTCCTTATTGTGCTACTAGTAATACTCTTTATTTCAGCAGTTTCCATGACCGAAGACAACCCTAGCAGTAAGAATGTATTTTCCACTGATTTTGTTTTTTACTATTATCCTTTCCTTATTACACAATGCCTATACATCATATTGGTCTCAGCAATTCCTTCCACGTATCCTGTTGTTAAACCTGTCATTTATCTGGCGTTGAGCTTACTCTTCCTTGTATATCATTTATATGTTCTCCCTTTTTTCAGAAAGATTGAAAACTCGATATTTTTTGGTTTTTTGACTGCAAGAGTCGGTGGCTCCATTGGATTTTTGGTTAGTGCACTCGTAGCAACCAACAATAAGGATTGGGAATTTGGACTTGGTATGATGGGGCTAACTTTGGGACTTATTGTCATTGCTTTCGTTATTGGAATTGTAGCCTCAGAGATTTATATTGGCATCTTGTACAATTCCATTCGAAGCTCTATCATCAATGTTCTAAAAAGCTCATTTGAGTTGAGTCAGCTAGCAGCAACAAAAACCCCAATCGAGAGAGAAGCTTCCAATATTTATCAAAAATTTGAGAAAGAAGGAAAACTACGAAATTTTAATTTATTTCTCAAGTTTTCAATGAAGTCTGGAAAACAAAGCATTTCCAATGAAGCACCAGTCTCCGATGTTGACATTTCACTTTCTCTCATTAAAGGAGTGTCATCTCAAAAGAGCGCCAACAACGTTGATATTTTAGTAACCTCTGCAATCGTGGTTGCTTATTACTTGCCCAACTTTACTAGTGTAATATTGGCAGGAGGTATTCTGAGAAAAGTGGTCAAGCTGAAGAAAAACATGATGAAAAAGTTCGTGGTTACCCAAAGAACCAAAGAGATTGAGTTTTTGAGTGGAGAAGATTTATCTGGAAAGAATATTATGGAAATTAAGAATATTATATCTATACTAGAGAAAAAGCAAGAACTTATTTTACTATTACACAAGGCTTTTTGGAAGGAAATGGTCAATGAATCACTTGATATTGTTAAAATTGAGAATATTAACAGAAAGATATCAAACCTCGTATCATCTTGCCAAAGTACATATGATATTCTGCTTTCTAATTACAGTAACGAGAAAACAGTTATCAGGTCATACGCACGATTTATTGAAGATTATAAATTTGATCCAGAGAAAGCACAAGAAATGTATCAAGAGGCAAACATTATTGAAGAAGAAGAAGCAATTAACAGAAGACACCAGCTTCAAAAGACCTTGACAAAATCCAAGTACCCAACCACTACGCATATTAATAGAGTTGTACCTGTGCCTATTAATCCTTCAACTACCAGCATGTATGGCGGTCAACCAGAGGACGATGACAACCGAGGATATTTCGAGAAGGTTGACACTCAAAAACAAGGTTTTTCAGTTAGCCGAATGGACGACTTGGACTATGAAAATGAAAAATTCGAGGGTGTAGAAGAAAATGCTGCAACCGCACAACAAAAGAAGGAATTTCTGTTCAGGACAGCATTAAGATCATCAATGTATAACAAACCTCAATGTGTCACATTTGTCATTTTTGCAGTTGGCTCGTTAGTGTGCTTAGCGGTAGGCTTAATACTCGGCCTCGTTTTTTCTACAGGTGTAACTGAAGATATTCACATGTCAAACGATGTTTGTTTACCTTCTTCATCGCCATTGGGCTTATTGAGATACGTTCGTTACAAACAAATACACGACGAAATTGTTGGAAAGGTACCTCTGTGGGATATTTCTAACAGACAAAACCTAAAAGAAGAATGCACAAAATTGCAAAACCTATATACTTTGAGTATGTCAACTTCATCCTTTTCTGAAAATGTAAGGGCAGACTATACGAGAAGCTCTAGATTCGTTACTGAGCCAATCCTTCTGTATTCCAACGCAACAGAAGCCACTTACACTGGCTATTCAACAACTAGAAATTCTACAATTGCTGAAATTACCAAGTCTCTTATCAAATCATGTAACAGTTTTTTACGCTATAGTGATGCAGAATTCAAAAACTCGGTAACCGACTACAACTTTATGTTTCTTTACATGAACAGAATTAACTTTTCAGCTTCATATGAAAAGTTTTGTTCTGAATACTTGAGTAGAAATAAGGAAAAGTCTTCCACTTTTAGAACGATATTTCTTGGCTACTACGTTGCAAGCACGGCGCTATACATTTTCTGCGCATTCTCAGTTATTGCATTTACTAGGTATAACCTCACAACCATTACTGATTCTGTCAGATTAATGGGCAAACATCTTTCCAAGGATAAAGTAGGAAAGATTTATCACAAGTTGGAAAGTAAGGTAGATGAAGACGTTCAAATTGGTGCTGAAGGCATTGTAGCCATGATTTTCAAACCCTCTAACGCGATATCTATATTGGTAATTACGATGATATCAATCACTGCTATTTGTGTTACTCTCTTCTTTGTTGAGACAGTCATCAACTCTGATAGTTCATCTTTAGCTATTCAGAATATTCAATTCAGTGTTAATGCAATGATGACAGCACAAAGAATTGGTCTTCGCCTGGGTGAAATTTTTGTTTTTAAATCTCCAAATTTTACCGAAAATTTTTACTTGAGCGATAAGAGACTTACATCTGATCGAGAATTAAGCAAATTCCATACTGATCATAAGGATCTTGCAGGCTTAATTCAAGTATCATGGTATTCATTACTGTTTGGAACAGCAGAAAATAATTACTTCAAACTTCTTGGAAAGTATCCTGAAATTGATGATTTGATCATGGGAACGTGTGGCAATTCTGGTAATTCTTCAAACTCAACGGATTGTACTGGCGTAGATGATCTTATTACTAGCGTTACAAGCTCTTCGGCAAAGTTTAATGAGGATGTTTATTATAATTCTGACAAATTCACAAGCTTAATTATTTACGATTGGCTCACCAAACTATATGATGACATTGATTTAATATCTCACAAAATTGAACGTATGGTCGATTTATACTCTGGATTTACATCCTCTCCGTCCATTGCAATTACAATTGTTTTTGCATTAGTCGGTTTTATTACCCTGATACTTGCAATATATTTCACTGCAAAATCAATGGGCTCTTTCTGGGAAGAATACCGCCATTTAAGAATGATGTTGAACTATTTTTCACATGAAGTATTGGAGGAAAATGAAGAGCTAAAGAATTTTGTGCTATTTAAGACTTTACCTGGAAGAGTTACAGACATTTTAAAGGTGAGAAAACGTAGAAGTGCAGATCTTATGGTTAACGAAGATTCCCATGTTAGAAGTATTTTGAACGCAGCTGTGGTACGTAGTTGTTATTTGGTACTGTATGAAGCATTGTCAAAAACACCATGTTCCAATTTTTTCATACCTTATAGGACGGAGCCGTTCTTTGTAACTCTCAAGCTGAAGTTACAATTTTCAATCCATCTGCCGAACGATCCTTTGGATACAAGAAGAGTGATGTATTTGGTTTGTCCATATATACTCTTTTCGATGAATCTAGCCATGTCAAGCTTAAAAAGGTTATTGACTCTGTGTTAATTTCTAGTCAAACAAACAATAACAACGCAGCTGGAGAGTCATTGGAATTAGATTGTATTAGAAAGAATCAAACCAAATTCCCAGCAAAAATCAACGTATTTGCGAGCAATATGGGTAATGAAACTGTAGTGGTGTGCTTCATAAAGGATATTACTCCTGAAAAGAAGCAAAACATGCTCTTGGAGGAAGAAAAGAAAAAGTCAGATTCTCTCTTGCTGAACATTCTTCCAGAAGCTGTCGGTAATCGCTTGAAGAGTGGTGAGACATTTATCGCAGAAAAGTTCAATGATGTTTCATGTTTTTTCAGTGATATGTAAGTAGTTTCAACTGACAGTTAAACACAGATCAACACGAATACTTTTTCTTAGGGTCGGTTTCACCAGCATGAGCTCTGTACTCAATGCAACAGATTTGGTAAAGATGCTAAATACTATTGTCAATGGTATGTATATATCAGTTCTTTGTTGATGAATCCTAACCTATGGATATTTTTCACACTTATTAATTTGTGCAGGCTTTGATGCTCTCACTGACAAGTATCATTTAGAAAAAATCAAAACAATGTAAGTTTTGTTATGTTCGTTTGACTGATTTTACACCATCTTTTTATTCAATAAGTGGTGACGCCTACTTTTGTGTTGGAGGTATTCATAACAACTCCACTTCAGACCATCCTGAACGAGTGCTGCGTTTTGCCATAGACGTATTCACTGTTGTTCATGATTACAACCATAACCATGTTTTTGCACAAGACACCACGAACAATCCAAACTACCTTAATATTCGTATTGGAATCAATACAGGACCTGTGGTAGGAGGTGTAATTGGAACTAAGAAGTTTGCTTATGGTAAGTGGTTGCAGAGTGTTGTGCAGAAATGCTGACAATTTTTTTTAGATATGTGGGGAGATACCATTAATGTTGCTAGTAGAATGGTAAGTATTCTTTGGTGATGTTTATTTTAATGTCACACATAATTTTTAGGAGTCTACAAGGTAGGTAGTTGCTTAATAACCATTAATTAACTTCCCTTATCATCACAGTAAACCTGGAAGAGTACAATGTTCAAGGTCCACCTATGAGCGAGTTTATGATTTGGGCTTTGAATTTGAAGAACGGCGTATAGAAGGTGAGTACTTTTATCTGTTTGTTATTCATATTGACACTCGAATTTTGCACCTTTGAAGTCAAGGGAAAGGGAATTACACAGACATATTTACTCTTCGATCGACATCACAAAAACCCTCTTCCTATCAACGCCAACCAATTAGTCAGCGAAAGCGACACCATCATTAGAAAAGTGTCCAGTAGTGCCACCAACGAAGATATGATGATTGGTGAGGCTGATTCAATGTAAACATTTTAATAGTGATCATCCATCATTAGCATGTATAAAAAGTACACAAGAATGATCTTTCAAGAATTAAAATTGAGCTGCCCAACCAATATAGGTTCTTCCCAAGATCTTGACATCGGTAGCCATATCGATCAAACATTCGACTTGTTCTTTCACACTCGAGCAAACTTCTCCAACCTTGGCTCTCTTATTAATCTCGGCATCTCCCTCAATGGCTCTCTCGACATATTTAATTCCCTTTTTAATGCAAGGATTGGCCTGAACATCGCTCTTGAAAATAACTTTTGGATTTGCCAATTCCAATTTCATTTTGGCCAATTCCACTTTCCGTTGTGGATACCATTTCATCAGAGAGACTTCACTATTGCTTTCAGTCTGTGAAACAGCTGCCGAGGATGATGACGAACCACCACTCAATGCATTGTCACTCAATCCTAAACTAGTCGTGCTACTACCACCTTCTTGCATCATCATACTCTGATAAAATTGTGGATTTTTCTTTGCATTCTTCAACCAATCAACAAGTGGCTCCTTAATAAATACATCCATGGTATTTAACAAAATATGTCTATGATTATGTAATGCTCGCATGCAATGAACCATACTTTCAAACAAAAGACCTGTTCCAACATTTTCATTTGAAAAATCATCCAAAGTCGTCGAAATGGGTGAAAACACAGCCAACAATTGACGTGTCAATCGGAAAGGAACGAGTTCAGGAACTGGCAAAATTTCAGTAGCACTTCCAAAGGCATGTCCAAAGTCAATTCCAATCAAAGATCCACTCGAATAATCCACAAGGAAGTTTTCCAAGTGACGATCTCCAATTCCTAAAATGTATGAACAAATAGAGAAAGTGGCAAGTGACTTGGCAAATCGATTTCTAATCGTGAAATAAGCTTCATTAGAAATTGCCAATGATCTCAATCCATTTCTCAATAAATCTGGATTAATCGTCTTGTATTGCTCATCCATGACTTGTGTTAAACTATCTTGATTGGCTTTCTGATAAGATAAAATATATTTTTGATATAAATTCAATTCAGGATGATTTCCTGCTAATTTTTCCATCATTTTCAAATGAATGGTTGAAGAAATGTGTTTCAATACTTCTTGATCTTTGGTTCCAGATTCCTTATTCAATTGTTCTTCAATAATTGCCTTTAATGGCATGGTATTATCGACCCATTCAATAATTCCAACTTCGGTGCTCATTGGGATGACCTTATACATTCGAATGGATAATTCTCGTTGTTTACAATTAGCATCTTGATCTAAAATATTATTCATGACATGGAAAAGTTGTTGAATTCTTTGATCTTGACGTAAATCTTCTCCTCCTTTCACAAGGAATGCATAATCCTTTTCGTCTGAACCATGAATCTTTAAACGTTTGGGTTTTCTCATCGAAGACATGGTCAACAACGTTGGATCGAAACTAATAATTCTTACATGATCGTCCAAATTTGGTGGTTGCATATTGGGATAGTTCGTATTCATGGATAATGTTCCTAACATTAAGGAAGAAGCTGCCTTTCCAATGTTATCAATATATTGTCCAGGTAGTTCAATGAAATGTTGATGAGAAGAATCAGAAGAGGAGGACATTGAATGATTCATATTCAATGAAGATGACGATTGATGGAAATCAAGCATCCATTTAGAAAAGTATTCAAGTTTCGTCTTGCCATGTTGTAAAGCTCCTTTCGTTTCTTTCATCTTTTTGAATTTTGATAAATAGGAACTTTCAAACGTCTTTTCATCCATTTTTAACAATTTTTCACCGTCACGTCCTCCAAAGTCCTTCTTGATGGCTGGAGCCCAATTTTTGGCAAATCTTACATTGTAAACGCCAATATGAGGAGCATTGGGATCAAAAACATCATCATAGCATTCTTCCCATTTGGATTTGATATCTTTCTTTCGACTATTTTCTGACTTGTAATTTTTGGATTTCATAATTTCCTTAATGTCATCCATGAATGCTTTGAATCGTAATTCTGGATAATTCAACTTTTTGAGAGAATAAATAAATGTTTCAATGAGTGGGTTTTTCACTTTTTGTCTCATAATTTTGATACCTTCCAACACTTTGCGAGTAATAGTGGTATTTCCTTTTTCGTAAGAATCAATAATTTCATCTGCACTGATATTCAATGGATAATATAAGGACTGTGGATAGTTTTCAGCAATGGAAATTAATATTGGAACTAGACATTCTCCCTCTGGTCCTGTTAGGTGAGCCAATAATTGTGAAATCCATGTGATAAACATCCAACTTGGAATTTGTAACGTACAAGTTGAAGGTACAAATTTGGAAAAGACACTTCTTGTGGTTGGATATTTTTCTAATAATTCTAATAAACGTGGGAATCGATCTCTTGCTTCCTTGTTGAAATATTTCATACTGTTCATGAGATTTTCAACAATATAATTGGCTAATTGATCATTAGAAGGAAGTGAACTATGTTGTTGATCTCTTGTTAAAATAATATCTTCGTCATCATCAGTTTGATTCAAGCGTTGCTTCAAAAGATTATCACAAAATAGTGCAAACTTGAGATAAATCTTGGATGCTTGAGGATGTGACACATAGTCGACGTCGTCATCGACTTTGATGATCTTGGAATCATCAGACACTTGTGCAATATGTTTGTTCACCAATTCAATCGATTCTTTAAATCGAACAAATGAAGATCTTAAAATGTCTTCTGAAGATCCTAAATCTGTGTTTTGAACTTTGATTTCTCGAAGAGTAGAAGCAAACGAAGCGTTTGCATCTGCATCTAATAATTTGTAGGTCAACAAGTATTTGATTGGCATGCTTGCTTCGTTTCCATACTTGTTTCCATTTTGTTTGATAAATCGAACAAGTTTCTCAAACACAGAAACAGTGTCAGCAGTAGTCGATCCTTTGCTTGTTGCCTTAATCTTCAATAATTTCACAAGAGATTTGAAAAATTCAAAATCAAAAGCGATTGCATCACTGCTGTTAGAATCTGAAGTCAACAAATTCTTACTGCATCCTTGTGCAATTTTGAGATAACTCTGAGCAACAGTATTGTTCTTTTGTTTTCTGGCGGCTTTTGTGACGGTCAAATACATGATGGCCTTCTCTCTTGCAATAGATTTTGAGAGAGATTCAGAGTCCATTGTCAAAATAGATGAACCAGTAGAGGTAGCACCAACCACATAGTCTTGTTGTGAAAGAGATCCTGCTGAGAGAAGAAGTGTAGTCGTTGGGTCGTCACCTAACAAGCTGCTTGTGAGAGGTCGAAGTGAAGACGACTTTCCACTGAGTGAAAGTTTTGGTTGATCTTTTTCAATAAAGTTCTCCAAATTTTGTGAAATTAAATCATACATGAAATTTCGATTGGTGACCACATTGTCCCACGTGTTCATATCATCAATGTATGAACTTGGATATCTCGATTTCCATGTTTGCAACAATTGAATTAACTTCTTTGGTTTCATATTCATTTGAGATTGCCACAAATCAATAAATTCTTCAATTTCTACAAGAGGTTGAAGTTTTTGCAAATAAATATGACGACCAGTTTTAGCGAGCGGTGACAATGAGCTCCAACTTTGTAAAAATTCGGCGTAACTATCCACAATGTAGGACTTGGCCTTTTCATATTGTTGAATAAAGAGTGACAAGAATGAAAGGCGATCACAGAACTTGCTCTCCAAGGTGTCTCTCTTTGTGTTTGAACTCATGGCAACTTCAATGAAATGTTGTAACGCGCTCCATCGTTCTTTCAGTTTCAAATTACTATCCAAAAATAGGGAAAGCAACTTGTCACTATTTTCACTTTGCCAAATCTTTTCTTGTATCAATGATGATTCATCATTGGTGATATTTTCAGATTTGGTCATTCGTTTCAAATCAGACACAACTTCTTGTAACACAGTATCCCATTGGTTCATCTTTTTAAGACATTCTAATTTTTGTTCTCGCCAAAAGACTACTTCTTCTTCTAATGGTGGAGTATCATGAGATTTCCAACCAGCATCCCAATCTTGTAGACCCTGTCCATAAATTTTCAGTGCGCTATTGTACCGACCAGCTAATTCTTCGGAAAGAGCTCTCTTGGTATTTTCTTGTTGAGCGACGTGATACTCGAAAATGGATCGAACCACGTCTTCTTCATCGATGGATTTGTATAGTTTACCTAATTCGATCCATGCGTCGATGTAAGCTCTCATGTCTCGATCTTGATCAATCATGTCTTCGTCATTTCCAGAATCAATAGCATTGTTTTCAATTAAAGATTCCAACAATAGGATTCCTAATTCAACGTTGAAACTTTGCATACTAACAGATCGAACAAGTTTGGGTGATAGAATGTTAAATTTAGGTGATTGAAGGTCCAAAATTTCAAGACATAAAGTCATTAACGCAGACATCAATACTGAGCTATCCCCAGATTGTTTTAACATTTGATTGAAGGTCGTGTGAATATTATTCTTCAATGTCTCAGCTTGTTTTTCATCCAATTTTTGTGCAATATTTGGATATAGAGAAGAGAATACCGAAACAAACAAATGCTTGGAAACATTCACATCATAGAGACAAAGTGCTTGCAATGGAGTAATAATTTCCTTTAAAGCAATTTGAATATCTGGTAATTCTCCAGTTCTGTACTTTCTGTACATGGTAATCTTATTTTTCTTTGCAATTTTTTGTCGAGTTTCCCAAGCTTCTTTTTCTCTCTTCAATCGAACAGCTCTACGTGCTTGATATTGTGTCATGGTATTTTCCTTTAACTTTAAAAATCTTCTTCTCAAGTATGGACCTTGGAATGACTCGGAAGTAGCCCCACTAGCTCCTCCAGTAGCTGTAGCAGAATTTCCACCTGTGGTATCTGCACTATTTCCTTGAGCATTATTACTGGTCACAGACTTGAACGGTGTGAACAATAGTGATGTTTGACTCATACTTGGAGCTGAAAGAATATCTTTCAACGTCTCTGTTGCATATTGTGTTGGAGTAAATTGAGGAGTTTGAGTGGCCTTGACCATTCCAACACCAATAGTTGCTGGAACTTGTTGAGATTGTGACAAAGTGGCATAGGGATCTTCCAATGCAAGAGATTCATAAGGAAGAGATGCATAACTTTGAACAGTTCCATGTCCCTTCTTGGAACTAGATCCTATCGATACTCCAGATCCAAGAACAATGGATGTGGCCGTTAGTGGTAAACTTCTGTGTTGCCAACTTGTGTCAATCTTGTATTCTTTAAAGACACAATTGGAAAGACTCTCTGAGAAGATGGCGTTGGTATCAGAAAAATCAGGTGAACGATGTAATAATTGAAGAATCAAGTATGAGGAAAATTGAAGCCACTTGTCACCTAAATTTTGTGAAAATAAGAGAGTAAATGATTGCTCCAAACGACGTAAACTTTCGTTGGATAATCTAGATTCGTGATCCCAAAAGATGAGCATTTTCTTTCGAATGTCTTCGGAAGGATCATTCATGGCCTTTAGCAACTCTGTTCGGATCATTTCATCACTTCTAAATTCGGTAGGTCTGTTATCGAATAACCAAATTAAAATGTCATAATACTTTTCTCGGCAAGGTTCAGAGAATGTTGCAATCATTTGAGCATCACTCGTGTTAATATGTGTAGTAATAATTTCCATAAAGTGCATGACGTCATCTTTTGGAATTGCTTTCACGAGTTGATAAACAATTTGAAGTGTTAATAATTGAGTAGGTTCATCTTTGTGTTGTAAATGTTGACGAATGAATGGCTTCAAAGAAGTATACAAATCAGTAATATGTTCAGCTCTCCATGAAATCAATTGAAGAGCTGTCTTCTTATAAACACCATATAAATTTGGTAAAATATCCAAAATCTTGGTTGGCAAGAAATTGTCAATAAATCCAGTATCATGAATTCCAATCTTGTAGAGACAATTCAAGAATCGATCGTATTGCATTTTCTGTAGAATTCCCAAACATCTTGCAAGAAGTAATTTTTCAAACAATTTCACACTATCATTTGAATGTGTTTTAGAATTTGAAAGACTCTTCAAAATCATTCCGCTAATTTCTGCAGCTGCTTCATAAACGTCCTTGTTCTTGAAGCTTAAATTATCGAGAATCTTCTCATAGAATTGTTCTTCATTCACTCCTAAATTGGAATCTGTCTCGGTCATGTAGATTGGAATATCATTCGCAATCATGATTCCCAAAAGTTGAAGTCCTGTTGTTCTCGCTAATTTTGCTGACGATTTCGATTCGTCATGACATAGCCATCCTAGAATAATAGTTTTGTTAATAGTCATTGCCTCTCTCCATTTCTCAACCATCAGTTTAATCAATTCAAGATTGGATCTCAGAATCACTTTCTTTTGATGAGCACAATTCTTAAACATGAATGCGAGTAATTTGGAAGCTAAATCTTTGGTGAGTGCTGATTTGTGTGGAGACACGTCTTTCCATCTCAACAATAAAATTAACAAGTCTCTGATAAAGTAGTTGATACCTCTAGTAGAGACGTCTTCACTTTGTTCCTCTTCTTCTCTCAAAATTAGTTTCACAATAGGTTCGAAGAAGTGTTTGGCAAATGGTTCAAACACATTGGGTCTGTTAATGATGACCTTGCAAATGAAGAGTTTGATATTTCTATGTGTAGAGTCGTTATTTAGCTTTTTGTGCATTTCACCCATCCATGAAGGCATGGTTTGTGTCGTGGTGGACGTTACGGATGAAGCATCTGATGAAACGCCAGGATATTTGAAAATAGAGACCATGTGATCGATCGTTCTCAACACGGCAGACATGCAAGGATTAGCATTAATTTCGTCCATTTCCAAAGTAGAGTTGGTGTTGCTGTCATTGCTCGTGGAAGAGGTAGAACCAACATCTTGTGGCTTGTTCGATGATGCTTCTTCTTCTGATGAATTGCTCAAAATGGCCTCTTCTGCATATTTCGATCCAGGAATAAAGAAATTACTAGCAATTGGCAAACTAGAGCTCAATGAACTGTCAGAAAGATATTGTGACGAAAGATAACCGATTTGTAGCTCTCCTGGTTTTCTGTGAGTGCCAGCATGGGATTCAATTTTCTTTTGATTAGAATCTACTCGTAATTCGTCCACTGCTTTTCGATGGAATGCAAAATTGGTCTCAATTTCAAAGTTATAATGGCAATCGAGATTGACAATATTTTCCCACAAATCATCCTCTTTTTCTTTGAAGAGAAATCCTGTATAAAACTTTTCTTGAGTTTGTGTACATTTCACACCTCCAGCAAGCACATTGAAAGCACTTGTTCTAAAATCGAGTAACAAGTCGTGACCCAACAACTTGAATTCTTGATCGTTGGGTTTCCATGAACGTGCAGCAAAGCTCGATCTCATAACTTTCTCCGTCAATTCTTTACCAGTAAGCTGACCGCTGTTTGCTGTTTTTTCACAATACTTGTTGTTGATAAATTCCTTGACAGCAGTAGCAGGCAATAAACGATACATGGCTTCCAGTAAATTGTAACAGCAAGTTCTCGTGACAACGAGAGCTTTTACAGAATCTGTATCGAGTTCATCAATATTGGGATTTGAACTTTCTTCACTTAGAGCCGTTGGTTTTGCGATCGATTTCATTAATCGTTGAATATTGTCCTCAAAGAATTGAATTAACACTCGTTCAGGCATGTGTGTGAGGCATGTGAGACAAACCCACTGAATCACTTGTCTTCGAATATCGATTGGCAAACTTTCCTTGTAGAATGTCTCTAAACAACTATTGGCTGCTTTCAATAGCTTTTCATTTGTGAATTTTCCAAATAAGGATTTCAATGATTGTGTCATTCGTTCTTGAATTGGATGATTTTTCCATCGATAAAGTGGCAAAATTTGTTCCAACACTTCAACAGAATCAGATCCTTGAAGAGCAAAAAGTAAGTCCTCAAGTAATGAAACATGATCATCGTATTCGCTTGACTCAACTTCTATTTCTTCATAATTCAATGGAAAATCATCAATCACAATTTTCTTGATTTGATTAAGAATTGGTGCAAGTTCTCCTTTGAACTTTTCTTTTACTTCGTCCTTTTCAGACGACAGTAGAGAGTTCTTAAAGATGACTGGCAAAATACGAATGGCTTTCAATTTCAAATCAAATAGATTGGATGGTGATTCACTCTCTGAAGTTCTAGAAGAATCATCTCTCTTGATTTTGAGACATGTCAAAAGGAATTCAATAATAGCCTCTTGATAAATGACATGCTGCAATATTAATGTAGCATCCAAAGCGAAAAGTCTCTCAATGAGTGACATGGTCTTGATTTTGTAATCGTCATCGGTAGTGTTCTTACATTTTTCAAGAACTGGTTTCAGAGAATCCAATACATGCTGCACAAAGATCGACTTCTTATCTTTTTTCGAAGTTGGAAGTCTTAAAAATTTCAAACTCACGCTCAGAATTACATCAAATAAAAAGTGATGGTTCAGCTCGTGCTGATCTTTGAGTGATGGAATGTTTGCAATTCGTGTCAGGAGTGCCTTGGAAAATACATCCAAGTGTTCAGAAATGTACGTGTCAATTTCTGAGTGGAATATTTTGTAAAATTGCGCTCCTTTCGTGGTTGGCTTCACTCTGTGAGGCTGTTTGGAATGATGTTCTGCGCTGCTACCTTCGTCACCTGCAATTTGATATGAAGAATCAATTTGGGATAACTTCTTCGATAAAATGTTGTCGGCTGAAGAGGAAGCTGTGGTGTTTGTGACCATATCTAATAAATGATCAACATCAATGGAAAACTCAAAGCACATCTGAAGCATTTCTTTGCAAATAATAACATTCACTGGTCCCATTAAAGGATCAAAATGTTGATTAAATAACTTGTCTAAAATCTTCTTTCCAAACTCATTTTTTGATGAGTAATGAGGTCGTAAGGCATCGTCATCTAAATAATCTAATTTGTGCAAAAGTCTTATTCCTCTAAACATGAATGTATAATCATCCATATTCAACTTGACTGATTTTGTGAAATCTAATTGATGAATATGTTTTTCAACAAGTTGTGACAACATGTCATTCAAAATCTTTTTGCATTTAGCAATAATTGCTGATCCATTAGCGGTATGCTTTGAATACGTGACAATTGATTCTAGAATCTTTCGTGTTAATCGAGGTAGCATAGTTTGCACTTCCTCTTGATTCGTGTTAAAGCCTTGCTTGGATGGTGTTAAAATGCAAAGGAATAATAATGTGAGGAATTTGGTGTTCTCCAAAATATTTTCCTTCTCTGTGACTTTTTGTGATAATAAACTGCTTGGATACTTGTCAAGCATCAAGCCAAAGAAGGTCAGTAACTTGAATAATGTAGAGGTCTTTCTGTGAATATACTTTTCTGAGTCGGAAGAACTGATCAAAATAAATGACTCACTCGTCTTTTTGAGAGCAAATTTTTCAATAAAGTTATAAATGTGACCAATGATCGAGCATGAAGTCGAGGCCACATGTTCTTGTTCATCCTCTATTACTCTCACTTCTCCATCATCATCGAGCATGTCATTGTCATCAGTTGTTTTCCTCTTTTTGTAATTTGTAGCTCGACTTCCAGATGAAGATGCTCTCTTATTTTCGAGATTCAATTCATCATGTTCCTTTTCCAAGTTAAACAATTGGTGAGGATACAAAAATTTGTGATTAAATAACCAATAAAGACAATCAAAAGAGGCCTCTAACTTTTGAAGCCAAACCATTACTTTTTCAAAATAAGAAATGTCATTGGCTGTTGCTGTCGTACTGAGAGCAATATTCACTTTCTTTTCTTCTTTCTCTGATTTGACCTTAATTGAACCTCCATAGCTTGGAATGTACGAAGAAGGAACGTCTACCACTCGAAGAACGCTCGATTCGTCAGATTTGAATTTTGCATGAATCCATCTTCGTGGCCATCATCTGTATCAAATCCAGGCAATAACATGCACAACGTTGGGAATAATCTCATGCATTGCTCACGACAAATTCTCTCGCCGTTTCCACATTGCATGAAAATCCAATCCACACAATCAGCAAGCGTTGTGTGAATTCTACGATCCATCTCACTGATAAGAAGAGATGATTTTTGAACTACAATTCTCTCGATATGTCCAATTAATTGAATAGATTTTTCAATGATACCAGTGCTGTTGGAGCTCGAATGAGATGTTTTTTGATTTTCTAAAATTTCTGAATCATTGTCAATAATTTTTAAACTGATAATCACATTGTGTAACCAATCAAGCACATGTCTTTGAACGAGTGCGTCTACTTCTCTAAAGCTTTTGTACATGCTGTTAAAAGCAATAACAGCTCCCAATCTCTTGAACAAATTTGGATGATGGATGTTGCTGTATAGCCTTTGGAAAAGTGATTTCACATTAATGTATTTCTTGTCACGATCGTGCTTGACTGACCACTTCAAGAATTCATTCAATAATAAAGCACATTGATCTCTGAGAGCTCCATCCGTAGTGTTTGACATGGAATCAATGATTGAGTCCAATAAAGCCATGGTCTCCTTATTTTCATATTGCATGTTTTGAGTAAGCCAGTGGACCAATTGGAACATTAAAGGTTCAAATAATTGTTTGGTGACTTGTTCAGTATCGACTGAAAGTCTCAACAATACTGGAAATAATTTTTCATAGATTTTGTAATAAGGGGTTGGGTCGCTTGAGACTACTACAGTAGATTCTTCATCATTGATTGATGAATCTTGCTTGTTTTTGCGCTTTTCATCTTCTTCCTGTTGCTTCATTTGAATTTCTTGTGCCCTTTGTCTTGCTTGTGGGCTATATGCATTTTTACCAACCATATAAAGTACAATCGAGTGCAAGAATTCACATGCCGCAATCTTGGTTTGTCTATCACTAGATTTTTCAGCAAGTTCCGTAATTCTGGGTAAAACAGGATCAAAGAAAAGTTCCATTTTCACATCACGGAATGGCATTGAGAATTTCACACGTGGCTCCGTGTCCCATGTAATAATGATATCGTCATTGGCGTGTGAATTTTCGGCCTTGTTCAAAATATTGGCATTGTCTCCTCCAATTTTTCCTAGTAATCGGATGATACCTAATTGTACTTTCTTGAGTGGGGTTTTGTCAAAACTAGAAAGCTTGTTTTTAGCTTGTGTAGTGTTATCATTGGTTTTTCTGATGGAAGTTTTGGTTTGTCCTTTCAACAGTTTGGAAATGTCGGACACCTCTGCATCTACATCATTGTCGTCACCGCTCACACCAATAGAGTTGTTGTGCTTGACCATCAGATAGGGATCTAATTTTGGTAAAACTTTAGGGAAGCACTTTTCAACAAGTTCAGATCTTGGCAACACTTTCAACCAATATTCAATGGCTTCAAGACCGATGTTTGCAAGAGGTAAATAACTTAGGCCCAACTCGAAGGATAACTGCAATGGATGCACCCAATATTTGAGATCAATAAATGATTTAGGCATGGAAAGCACAAATTTGATGCAACTAGTGAGTAATTCTCCTTTGAATTCATGCAATCGTTGAATGACGTTATCTTTAACAAACTTCAAAAGTAATTGATAGCAAATGACTTTGGTATTGTAATCGACAATGAAGAGTTTCTTCATGAGAATTTCATCATCTTCAACTTCTTCATCTGTCATTTGGGCAGCATTCTCAGCCAATAGTGATTGAGATTCTTGTTTTACAATTGTGGAAGATGACTTCATGATGGTACTCTTGTCGTTGATATTTTCAAAATAGTCATACTTGTCACTAATCTTCATGGCCACTGATAACATTTTGTAGAATCCGCTAATGTATGGATATTGAATTGATTTTTCTACAACAAGTTTCGAGAACACATAATTCCATCTTAAAAAGTGTTTTGGTTTACACTTCTTCAAAAATCTTTTTGAAAATTCAACCAAGTTCAAGAACAGCTCCATATCTTTAGCATTTGATGGGATGAGTGCATCTTGAAGAATTGCAGTTCCTTCATCAACTACCTGCCCTGTAGCTGTTGTGACTGAGTTTCCAGAGGTACTGCCATCTCCCGACAAGGTACTTGCATGTGTACATCTGAGATCGAATTTGGATATCATTTGCATAATCACTTCGATCAATTTGTCATACACAATGGAATGCAAATGTTCAATAAGATCTTCGGATAGTGTTAAATCAACCCATGGATAATTCCAATCTCCTAGTTTGATATTCTTTGGATTTAAAATATTGTACCATAAATCTAAGTATTCTTCATAGAGGGATGGAGGTTGGTCGGAGGCCATTGAATTAGTATTGGTGTTCACATCATTGGTGGTCACTAGAGAAGTCACACTAGAAATTGTCAAAGTCATACATTGAAACACAATTCGATCTAAAAAGTTTCCAAGAGCTCTCTCTTTCATATACAATGCAATCAATAATTTCACAAATGCGCTATAATTAGCATACTTATACTTGGGGAACAGATATTGCTTTGGGTAAACCAAAAACAAAATTCCTGAAATTTTCTCTAACGAGTCCATAATCCATGAATCAACAATGTCAAGTTCAAGAATAATATTCGCAAAAGCAGATAAAAAAGATGGAATGTGAGAAACAGATTCTTCAAGTTGCTCTTGACTTCTTGTAAGTAATTGATCACTCAATTTCAGTAATTGTCTTAGAATTATTTTCATGTCGTTTTGTGTCAAGAATTTCTTCATTGGAAGAGCAAATTGTCCAAAACTTCTAATTGCAATACTTAGGAAATACTTGTTGATGTTTGGATTAATGGATGGAGCCGTACTCGATTGAACAGAGACATCAGAAAAATTTAGTGAAAGTAAACCTTTGAATTTTTGCATGAGATTCTTAAACGTTCGCAAATTCGATTCAAGTTTTCTTCCGCCATCACGAATTAACTCGTATGAAATTTGTGCTAGGAAACTCTCAAGTGCAGGGAATGCATTCTTTCGTACCTTGTCATTTCGATGAGAACATAATGTTGAAAGTCGATCAAACATTTTCTCTGCATCCACTGTGAGATATTCCTTAAATTGGAATGCATGTTTCGCAAGTAAAATCAATGCAGATTTTGGAACGTCGTATCGAGTTTCATTCACAAGCTCCAGACTTGTGCACAAGAGTTGATACAATGGTTTGATATAGGTCGAACCTTCTTCTACAGAACCACCAAATTGAGACAAGAAATGGGAGAGACCTCGAAACGTCGAAGCAATCAATTGTGGTTCTGGTTTTGCCTTCTTTGACTGATTGAGTAGTGTACTCATGAGAAGAGACAACATTTGTTGTTGATACATGTGTGTCTCTCCAGGAAAATATTCACACAACACACCTAATAAGTGTAAAATACTTCCTTTCAATGTTTGATTACCATTATTGCCCAATCGTTGGAATTCTTTGAAATAGACTTGGAACACTTCTCGAATATTGAGACTTGTATCGGACTCTGCAGGAGATCGATTGGATAAAGTAGCCACAGCACTTGATGATTCTCCAGTAGTAGAGTTTTCATTCCTCTCATCTGTCTCCATTTGATTGTTATTCTTGGTTGCGTCATCATTGGTCGTTGAGGACGTACCTGCTTCATCCGATTCGGAGGAGGAAGAGGAACTTTTTGATATCAATAATGGAGAATCATTCTCCATCAAAATAATTAATAATTTAATGAGAGGAGGAATGGTTGCGAGTCGTACTTGATTCGAACTCTCTCGTCGGAAGACATTGACACACCACCTTTTGATCACAAGAACGTGCTCTAAAATTCGTTCTTTTGCAATTTTAATATAATTCAATAAAAAGTCGAAAATTGCTTTCCGACTCAGAGTCATCGTCTTGTTGCCTCCAATCGAACTTGGATATAAAGTGAGTGATCGATTGACATAGGCAAATATTCCCTTCTCTTCATGGAATAGAATACTAGAGCAGAGACCAATGTCGTCCGAGGAGAGTCGACTGCAAAAATCGTTCATATCCGAAACGATAGAAATTGGATTTAACAGTGCTGTGCACTTTTCTCCTTCTTCGAGTACTGTATGTAAATCGAGAAGATGACGATCCAAGGCTTGCATTTTTTTGTTGTTGTGGGTTTTGATGATTTCCAATCTCTCGTCCTTCCCTTGTGGCAAATATTTGTGTGAAAAGTCAAACGATGAGTCAGCACAAAAAGTGAAATATTATTTAATTGTCTCGAGACTAGTAAAAATCAAAGGTGGTAGTGGTTGGCTTTTTGGCGCTTGTTGGTGTTTTTACAGCTGATTTGGAGCTCGATGAAGGCTTCATGAATTCTTCTTCATCATCTTCTTCCTCCTCCTCTTCCTCCTCTTCTTCTTCTTCCTCTTCTTCGTCTTCTTCTTCTTCACCCTCTTCTTCTTCCTCTTCTTCTTCGCCTTCCTCTTCCTCACCTTCCTCTTCTTCTTCTTCTTCGCCATAAAAGTTGTCAATATCATCCTCTTCCTCTTCTTCCTCTTCCTCTTCCTCAAATTCAGCATCTCCCTCCAATTCATCATCCTCTTCTTCTTCTTCCTCTTCTTCACCATAAAAGTCGTCGATATCTCCAGAGAATAAATCTGAGGATGTCTCTCCAATAGCACCAACATCAGCTTGCACGTCAGTCGATGCCAAAACATTTCTGTCTTCGTAGTTGAGAGTTTCTGGTGGGAAATCAGGAAGAGGCAAATAGCCATCTGTAGAATGGTTTAGAATGTGTGACAATGTACCTAAAATAAATCTAGCACGGTCCTCAACAAACTTGCTGTTAAGTGAAATGGATGTTTTGGTGTTGGCTCCGAAAATATCGTCCGATTTTTCATGCAAAGTAGATACAAGTCCTTTTGGATTGAATAAAATATTTCTCATAAATCTGGCACGATCACGAACATCATAACTCTGGTCATATCGAGCCAAGTTCAAAACATATTGAATCAATAAATTGATTTGCTCTGACTTTTTAACGTCAGCGGTATTGGCAACCTTCAAATACAATTTGGTACTCAAATTCAAAGCTTGCAATTTGACCAAGTCATCTTCCTTGACAAAATCCTTGGCTAAAATACGTAGAGCATCAGCAGCAACGCCAATGCCAATACCCTCCTTTGAAGGAAGATAGTCAATATATTCTCCAATCATGTAGGCAATGCTTGCTCTGGCAACTGGAATTTTGATATCATCCAACAAAATGGCCATTTGCAAAATAATTTTCTTGTTATCTTCAGGATTTTGTTGCAAGAGTTGATGAATGACAATAATGGATTCTGCCACAATTGTATCTGATCCCTTTGTAATTAAATTCATCAATGTACCAATACATGATTCTACAACTTCAGGAATTCTTGATGCCACTCTTCCCATGGCTCTAACAGTATTGTTAACAAAGTCTTGTTCGTTGGGGAATTTGACATAAGTTCTGAATTCTTTCAGAATACTGTGAACTGTTTCATCAGTGGCGAGAAGTGACAAAATCTCTAATTTGAGATTCTTTACATAGGCTGGATCTGTTGAATAAATAAAGAAATCCTTCAGGTGATTTGCAAAAATTTCTGGTCGTTCTCTTGCGATGGTTGAGACAGACATTAACCCAATGTATGCATTCTCACGATAAAATCTCAAAATTCTCAATAATGGGGCGACACATTTCAAAGCAAATTCTTGTTTAGGTGCCAAATAGAAATGTAAATCGACCACCATTAAAACAACAGCGCTGTTGTTAGTTTTCAATAAAGGAGCTGTTGATTTCAATAATAATCTGTGATCTTGATCAAGTTCCATCTCTGCTCCTGGTTCAAACCCATCATCGAATATTTCTTGTTTCCGTCATGATTTCCTTCTGTGTCATCGTCATCTTCGTAGAAAGCACGTTTCTTGTATGCATCACTCTTGAATGGAGATTGGAAATGAGCACGTCCATACCGTAACAACATTTGCATAATTGAACATTGTCCCCATTCATCACAATCAACAAGAATCGGCACAGTTTTCTGAATACTGGGTGAATCAATGAGTAGTTGGTTGGACAGACTTCATTGAAAGCGTGAACTGCGGCTCCCAAAACCATAGTATTGTTATCCTTCAATAATTCTCCGATTAAATCAGCACATTCTGCTCCGAGTTCATCTGGATTTTGTCTGAATACTTTAATGATACCTAAAGCAGCTGCTTTTCTCACGTAGGGACTCATATCATGAAGACATTTTTTGATTTCCGAC
>NW_025407892.1:0-62571 GCF_003324165.1 Naegleria lovaniensis
CATCATCAACAACAGGAGCTTTGAACCAAAGAGATTCCTCTGTGCATTGTGTTTTTTTATTACCAGAACAATAACAAGTTATTAGAAACAAGAAGACCTTGTAAAAATCCGAGAAGAATCAATTCTCTTTGAAGGATATATTTGAAAGTTTTAATTCATCTTCAATAACAACAACTCTTCATACACAGGAGACTATTGGAAAATGACGGACGAGAGGACCAAGCCGGGGCTTCTTCCTGTTCGTTAGCAACCTCATCATCTATAATAACCACAACCATAACAACAACGACCGAGATGTCCAATCACTCCTCTAACCTGAATCATCATAAAAACAACAACAACAACAACTCTTTAACGCCTAGTTTGAATCATCAAGTTGATTTACCAATTTTAACGACATTGGGAGATTTGGAGAACAAACGGCCGTCCAACTCTCATCAAGCCTCTTCTTCTTCATGTTCCAACATTCCCTCAGCTTTTGATCGTGTGGATTCTCTTCTTCTTTCTCGAGAAGAATCACTCCATTCCACTCTACCTTCTGATCATCCACATGATGACAAACAATCAAATCATCCTCATCATCATCATCATCATCATCATCATGCGAAGAACACTTCTTCCATAACATCTTCTTCATGTACGACCACCCTCATAACAGCAACAACGACTTCACCCACCACCACGCATCAGTCCTTGGAATCCCTTTCCAACACATCTTCCATGTCCTCTCCACCCTGTCTTGATCAGCAGCTCAGCAGTACAGAAGAAGAAGAAGCACACACCACAATGTCCATCATGATGGAAACAAACCAAGCAGCAACCAGGACACCACTCGAAACGACCACCACGATTGAACGAGAGCCCGAATTGACTGCGAGTACGGCCACGACGACAAAACCTCACACCAGAGTTCCTTCTCATTCCACATCCTCTCTTGTTGCATTGATGCCATCATCCCATAATGATGATAATACTGATCTCTGCGCAGTTTCCATGAGAACTTGTCTGGAAATCAATCGAATGCATGATGAAACTCCCAATCAGCGCCATACAACGTCGCCACTACATGATGATTCATCCGTAGCTACTCAAACTTTGACGTTAAACACAACACTTTCATCCACTCTTCCTTCCAATCACAACTCAACAACATTGGTAGAAGCTTCATGCAACAGTTCTTCTACTAGCGCCAACATGGATCACAAAACGACCATTCACGAAAACAGTGAATGGTCACCTCTAGTCTTTTCAGAAGAGACAACACCCGTAACCAACACTTCTCCATTCACAACTAGTTTATTCGAAGATCTTCCTCGATTCATTCAGACCAAGTCGAGGACAAAATTGACACAACTCGAAGATGACATGCTGGGATTGATACTCACCTACTGCGATATTTCTCAATTTGAGAGTTTGGCATCGACATGCCGATTGTTTTACCACAAATTTTCTCTGAGCTACATGTTTCAAGATGTTTTCACAAAAGTGACAAAACCTTCGAGGAGAAATGTTTCATCTATACCTTCAGACCTGACACATGTAAGCCCTTTCCTGAAACAAGTTCTACGCCAAATGTATCATCCAGTGATATTTGTTCCACTTCGATGCATGCAATTTAATGCATACACTCTCTTTAAGGACGCAATTATTGATTATTGGGTGAAAGAGTATGGCTTTAGACGTTTAAATGATGCTGAGGTCGAGGTCGATGTGGATCTTTCCAAACCTATTCCTTGGCTTGATGAATTGGAAAAGATTATTAACAGACCTCAAGAATCGCTATCTGCTCAAAAACAACAAGAATCTACGGTCATTATTGAGACCATTGAGAACAGTACTGGTAGTAGCAGTTTTGGTGGTGCTCGCAACACGGCCAATTCCAAACCATTTGTGAACGTTATGGAACCTTCTCAAACATTGTCAAGGGGAAGAAGAGGAAGTCAACAGGTGCAACAACGTACTGTTAGTAGTGACGACAGCAACAAGTCAAACACCACACAAACAAACAACACTGCAAATATTCTTCTCGAACGTTTAAAGACAATTCTTGAGGTCAGAAATTCTGCACCACTCTTCAAGTATCAAACTGTGAGCAACAAGTTTACAGATGCCAATGAGATAGATGCCACAGATACACAGAGAAATGTTCTCAATAATAGTACTCGCCATCTCATTGTAGTCAATCATTGGAAAGCCTTTGACAAGTTTACACTTCATATTGACTTTCAGTTTCCCACTCATGAACGCAATTTCAGCTTTGTGGAAATGCCTGAAATTACTCTCTATTATCACAACTTTAGATCACTCGATGGTAATCCAAGAAAGGACCTTATTGAGATCTCGTCAGGCTCTGTTTTCAAAGACGGTGTGAATGGAAAGGTCTACCAATTTGATGCTTCGAAAGAGTCATCATCTTTACCCACTCATCAACATTCTGCCACTCCTCTCGAATGCAAAAATCAGTCGTCGTTGTCGACTAGTCACGCCTCAATTCATAACCGATCGATTCATTCCCCCAAATCTCGTTATTCCAACAATAACGCGCCTAACAACAACAACAAACCATCCTCAGCATCTCTTCATTCCACCACTACCATTTCCAATGCTACCATTTCCCAGACAACTGTCACCTCTCCCTCTCCTGCCAATACTTCCAATAATCTAAGTAATTCTAATCCTCAGAGGTCTGCACCATCACCACCAGCCAGCAATCGAAAGTCGTCCCTCCTGCGTTGGTCTTTGAAATCTTCAACCCCCAACAATAATCAAAGCGCTACAAGTGTCACGAATAGTAACCCCACACATTCCATCGACAATCGCAAAAGAGATTTGGAAATGAGGAATGAGATTGCTCAAATTATTATGAACTCTTATGAAACCTCGCAGCACTTTGATTATGATGTTTCAAAGGTTTCTCGAATGCTACTCTATTTCATTTTGCATGATTTCACTCCAAGATTCTTTTCTGATTACTTTTCTCCAAAGATTGCCGCATTGGAATCCAAAACACAGCAAGCAAAATTGCAACATTTGATGGACAATTACGAAAAAACAGACCCTGAGCTTGCAATGGACTTTTTAACAATCAACAAGAACCAACTCAAGAGCTATAGAAATAAGATGGTCAAGCGACATACGCACCGAGTGGCTAAACAGCACACGGTTAAAGATAATTGTATTTCACTGGTGAGAAATCTTACCAAACTGATGCCCTACGTGAATTACAATAGATTGAGCTTGCAACAGAGAGAAGCTATTTTGAGAACTTTTCTTCTCAATCATGTGAACCCAAACGATTTTCTTGCAACGAGCGATCAACTATTCATGAGCAGTTCATTTTCTGGACTTCCATCGCTCACAACAGAAAAACCTTTCCATGTTCAGGTCATGAATAGAACATGTCGCATGAGAGACGATCAACATGCACTTCCATTCTCTCGATATCTTGCAAACTTTATTGATTTTGAGGAACTTCAATTACTGGGTGCCATGAATGCCTCTCCAGAAATGCCCTTCTCTGTTTTTCATATTTATTTCGATGTTCTTTTTAATGAGAAAATTGCACACCATTCGATTGCTTCCGACTTTCCTCAACATCCTGTCAACACAGACAAGATTGTTATTCAGAGACATATTTTAGAAATACCAACAGAGTTTTCTTTGCGATGGACAACCTATCAAACACCCAAAGAATCCAAAGATACTTCTAATCTGAGTACAGCATCTTCGAGATCGGTGTGGAATCCTTTGTGGAAGTTTATATCCCTCTTCACATTTTGCTCTTGTACTTCAGCTTAATTCAAGAGCTGTTTTAAACGTCAAGAGTTGCAGCTCTTGTTGATAATAAAAGTACATGTTGCATCAGTGAACATGACATGCTAATCTTCTTTGAATGGCACTTGAACAATTGATTTGCCCTTTCATTTCGGTGCAAAACTCATGTTGTATTCTGCAACTTCAGATAAACTGATTAAAGCTTTGAGGTCCTTAAAGCTCGCAATCACAAAGTCAATCACTTTCATTGAGGACGAATTCAACCCCATGATTCAAAAAATGAGCTTTTGTTATGACATGGTACTTGTCTATGGTTGCGTACGTGGATGGCAAAGACCTGAATTCATTCAAAGGATCAAGAGATTCATTCCAAGAGACTTGGTTCATACCAAGCTTGGTATTGCTTTTAATGATGATTTTGATTTTGAAAAACAGAGAAAGAAATGGAGACCAATAAAATTTGATGACGATGAAATTTATGAGGAGCTCTTGGAGAAGGGGCAACAGAATCATCTATTAGAACTATTGAACATTGATTCAAAGAAATTCATGTTCGTCTACGACGCCGGTGATAAGGAACTCCATTTAATCCTTAGAAGGATTCACATTGAAATGTGGAAGAAAATTAATTTTGATTTTAAGGATGGAAATGTTTTGTACAATGAATTTGCTGACGATGACGGAAAATCATTTTACCGTTCGGTGGATGCACCAACTCTTGAAGAAATTGAATTGCTTCGAAAATACTCTGAGAAACTGGGTAAAGAGAGTATTTCTTCTTACATGTGTCTTCGTTACGAAAATTAATAAAATAGTTTCTGTGAGATTAAGGGATATACTTTCAACTAAATATTTATTCCCTCAATTCAAAACATTTTGAAAGGCAACAATAGAACAGCAGCAGTTGAACTAACGCAAAATTTCGTGTTGCGCTTATTTTTCATCAACTCTTGAGCCAATCTCGGGTATTTTCCTCCAACACAAAAAGACTTCTTTTGTTGTTCGTGGTTGCTGTTGGTGCACCAATTAACACACATCATACGAAAAAACAGAACCAACCTCGCTTGCACCTACTGCTGAAAATTTCCGTTCAAAAGTTTGAACCACCACAAGCACATTCCGTGTAGAGTTCATAACTTTTGTGCAATAGTATTAATAATAATCATAATAGTAATAGACATCATAACAAGTACGGGTTGGCTCAATTTCTGCTACTGCAATTCTGAGTTTGTTGAAATAATTTCCGAGAAAGAACACACGTTGCACAGTCTTCACAAGAGCTATTCGAGAATAACAACAACAGCAATAATTCGTCCATCATCTCTCTACGGAACGCGTAATGAATGAGAAGGAAGAAGTAAACCTTTCAACCGAAACCAAGCACAAGCCTGTTCCGATAAAACCCAAAGAAGAAACACACAATGGCTGGATGAAGAATGTACAGAAACACACAACAATCCCAATCTCAGAAAGAGCTCATCCAACAGTTCCATCCCCTAGTTTAAACCGACCCGTAGAGAAACAACGTGTTAATTTTCATCCACAACACATTCATGATGATGAGGAACCGCCATCATATAAGGCTCTTTGGTTCAATAATGAATATAGTATTAGCAGTAGCGAGAGTGAGCATGCCGATGAAGAAACATTCACTTCAAGTACTTCAAGCTCTACTGCCGACAACTTCTTGTTTGATGAAATGGATGATGAACATTCTCCCGATTTGGCATCTAGTATCTCTGAGCGAGATAATAACAACAGAAATGACAAGGGTCATCAACAGCAGCATTCACAAAATAATCTCAACAACAAAAGAAACACTTCTGCTTCAGCTGGTGCTGGCACAACTAGTACTACAACAACAACTGCTGGTTTGAAGACTCACACACGACACCACCGAATGTGTTCCTTATCATCCCCAATGACCACAATGACGCCATTGCACAAATCTCAATCGTTGACCACACATTCCAAGAATTCATTCTTGGCGACTAATAGTAGTGGGGATCCTCTTGAGGAAGACAGTAGCCCTGCTCTCTCAGAAATTGTGTCACGACGAAGAAATTCCATTGATGAGACGCAACTATTTACTTCGTCGTCATCCAATAAGTTAAAATGCAAACAAAAGACGAAAAGGAGAAGAAAGAGTTCAAAGAAGATGCAATCGCCACCCTTATCATCTTCGTCACAGCCTCGATCTCTCACGATCGCTGCTGAGATGGCCTGTTCTCCAGTCAAGTCCTCTCTCTATGAACTGCACGATGAGTCATTTCAAATCTCAATTAACATTCATCATATGGAAGAAGCATTTGAATCGATTTTACAAATTGCTC
This sequence comes from Naegleria lovaniensis, assembly GCF_003324165.1. Lineage (NCBI taxonomy): Eukaryota > Heterolobosea > Eutetramitea > Acrasida > Naegleriidae > Naegleria > Naegleria lovaniensis. The sequence continues at coordinate 6,108 of NW_025407892.1, forward strand.
CCTCAATCGAGAGCATGAGAGAAATGAAACGAGAGCTATTTCTCTCAGCCTATGGCGTCTACTTGTTTTTGTATGATCGTTTACTGGATCCCAATCTCGATATGAGTGGAGAAAATCATGAGGCACAAATGGAGAGGTTAAATTTGGTGAGAATTACAAAACTAATGATGCGACTAGTGATGAAAAATTTTGTCAATCTTGTGGCTTCGAATTCAAACGAGTCTAATATTGGATTGGAATTGAACATTTTCAACGAATGCTTGGCTCCAACCAACATCAAAAAACAAACTGAGGAGTTTTTAGAAAATCCTCTCGAATCGGCAAATATAATTAATTTTCAACTACTTGCCACATCCCCAGATAAAACAATGAGGGAGAAAATATTGAACACAATATTTAGAAATCTAAAACAGACAGGTTTTGTTGCATGTCTAAGACTAGGGCCTGATATTGTGGGCATTGATTATTTCATTTTTGCTTTTTACTTTGTAGAACATGTCTTCTACTCTAGAGATATTAATCACTTGGAATCCTTCTCAGAAGAATTACTGGAATGTATTCGACTGTTCGAAAATATGACCCATCGAAATGGTGATTCTTTCTCCCATCAAGAAGGTATTCGCATTGCTGAGAAAGGATTGCATGCCAAGGATTTTTTTGGAAGTTCAAACGACAATATTATTTTAACGTTTAAGGATTGGGAAACGGGTGTGGAAATTTCTCTCAATGCTTGCATGACACTTGTGCAGTCCATGTTGCTCTACTTATTCGATCAAGATCGAAGGCATGAAGCGTTTTTATTAGCGCTTCATGCTGTGGACATGGATCCTAAAAACATTTATGCTCTTCTCTTGTTGTACTATTACATGACGGAGGATGGATTTACAAGCAATAATACGCCATCGTCACCACCAACGTCCCCCAAGAACGCCACCTCTCCCATGAAAGGTATTGACATGATTGAACGTATGGAAACAATCATTAAGGAACACGGTCAATTGCCCTGTGAACATCCACATTTTTTCCCGTTGTTGGATGTGAAAGAGCATGCACAGTTGTTATGGAATAAAAAGTCGAATGGACGCTAGTTGTGTGTGGTGAAACGGTACTTCTGCACTGTCATCATCTAGTTCTTCCTTACCACCGGAACATTGAGACGAAACTGAGCGAAAAAGGAACTTGACAAGCATGAGTAGGGAATGGAGTGAGATGGGAAGTCACCTCGCAAAAAGCACTGAGTATCACGCTCGTGATAAACAACAAACAAATGAAACGAGCAGCTCCTTGCCATTACAACTCGGTCTTGAAACACAAATCTCCAAAACTCAACAATCACTTGGTTACAATTAATTTAATTGATTTTCATCATCTTGTGGAATCATCACCGAACACCATTTCTTGTGCTTTCCTTAATTTTTTATATCAACGTTTGAAAACAAAATTTGAAAATCAATCGAAAGGTTTCAGTAAATATTTACAGACAAGACACCAGTGGATACAACAAAACCGTGATATTCCCATTGAATTCATGAACGATCGGGAGTATGTGGAAAATTATGGCGCGACCCGTTCTAGTTTTGGGCATGAGGTCCAATGGTTGACACAACGAATGGGCGTTTCAGAATTGTTTGAAAATAATCAAAAACAAGCCGAAGTTATTGGAAATATTGAATTTTGGAGACCTTTTAAAATTGGAATCTTGCAACTTGTTGCTTCAGAGCGATTAACAATCCTGAAATTCGTTCCAAAAGCACTTTTACTTGAATGGAAAGTAGAATTGTCAATAATCTTTCCAAGATATTATGATTTCAACTTTTTATTTGATTTGGATGATTTTGATCAAGCAAAGTTAGCATTGGGAGATGGTCGTTGCTTATTAGCTCAGCTATCCGAAAGATTGAGAGACAATGAAGAAATGGTCATGCATGCAATCCGTTGTAATCCTTCAAAGAACTGCACGTTATATGCTTCTGAAAGATTGAAACAAGATCGAAGATTCAGTATGCAATCACTTCGATTTTACGCAGACAATGATTCATGGTTGCCAATTGAATTGGAAAATGATAAAGAATTCATTCTTGAATTACTGAATACTCCAATCACTGACATGTATGGGAATATTCAAGAAGACATGATCCAATCATGTGTTCCTCAACTCATAGACAAGCTACCAACAAGTATTCTCAATGAACTACCTGTAAATGTCAAGTTGCATGTTTTTCTACAATCATTTCTCAAAGATGTCTGGTGTCAGAGCCTTAAAGATGTATGGAAAGAAGGTTTACAAATACTGTATGAATTACCTGACGAATATTATCGAGTACACACGAATTATCAACAACGAAAACAATTGAGGAGAGGTCGGTTTGCAACCTCAATGAACAATGTACTCGAAAACGATCCTTTGAAAACGTTATGGGAACAAGTACTGACACGAATGTACAAGTATGATTGTGCTGCGGAAGACTTTTTGGATGAAGAATGTTTTTGGAGACGAGAGGATTGGGAGCTGTTTTTTCAATTTGCTCCACTTGAGATGAGAAATGATAGAAACTTTGCGATCCAAGCTGTCAAGGCACACGGATTATTCTTTCACCATATTTTGCCCAAATTCCAAAACGACAGACAATTTGTTTTAAAAGTACTTGACGCGCATGGGAATCTATTGAATGACGTTTTGGAACATTTTTTAAATGACAAGCAAGTCATTTTAACAGCATTGCAAAGTAGAAACCCATGCTCATTTTCTGACATTCCAACACAATTTCATGACGATAGGGATTGTTTTTGGGCAGCCATTGAAAACAATGCTTGTTATGTGAGTGATGCACTCGAAATATTTCAAAGATTTTTTGAACCGAGTGATCGAGAAGGAATAATTGATATCATCAAGAGAAATGGAAAGGTTTTCATGCATGTACCAGGTCATTTATTAATGGATGCTGACTTTATCTTGCAATGTGTGAAAGCAAATCCCACCATAGTTGACCGTATTCTCTCCGCTAAAGTTTTGTTAACCTCTGAAATTGTAACAGAATGTATGAAGTATTGTGGAACAATCACAGAAAAACTCACTCTCTTTCTTAAAAAGAGTCATAAAGTTCAACTCGTTCAAAAGTTGACGTTCCATGAAGCGGTAACGTTGTTCAAGGATTTGAAAAAGAAGAGATTGGAATTGGAATATTGTGGATGCGACATTCCTGAATCTTACTTGTTAAAAGAGCCAATCCAAGTTTTAGATGTGCCAGAAGTAAGTCTAAGGTTAGATTTGGGACGTGTATGGGACCCGCTTTCGAGAGGAAGGACGTATCTCAAGTGGAAAGATTACTTGTTTGGAAATGCAACTTGGGAAAGTTTTTTTGAAAGAAATGATCCTTCAGTGTGAAAAAAGTCTTTTTCGAAATTCTTAATGATTTAATTTTGATGCAATGGAATAAACTCTGAAGTAATTACTTTTGTGGTTCTCTTCTACAGGACCGAGCTTATTTACAGCAATCTCTGTAATGCCTTTGAGATCAATTCATGATATAAACCCTTAGGATCAATCCTTTCATGACAATCTCCATATGGTTCGGAGTGAACTCGTGCGGTCACCTTAAATCCTGGTTCTTCATCAGAATTTCCCTTCACACACTCCAACAAATGAGTATAGTGAATCAAGGAAACAATTTTCACCTCAGTCGCCCAAGTCTCATGAATTTTCAAGTTCAAATCCGAACAAGTCAAAGTGTGTCTAAAACACATGGGTACATAAAACATGACTGCATTTGGTTTCGTCATGAAGAGTGACATGTACGAAGCAGCTCCCTGTGTGGAAATATAAACATCTAAATCTCCAAAAAATTGTACTTGTTCCTCAAACGACATTCTCTCCAATTTCAAATTCACAATTTCCACACGTTCATATTTGGGTTCATGTTTCCCTCGAACACTATTGGCCAATTCCAACATTTCACTTTCCGTGACATTCTGTCTTAAATAATTGACAATCTTGTCGACATTAATAATAGCATCTCGATTGATCGAATGCAATGGTTTGTTCTGAATCGCAATTCTGAACACTTTTGAAAACTTCTTCTGAGGTTTTACATTCAATTGTCTCAACAAGTACTTTCGAAATAAGGTAATGACAGATTCTCGTCCCTCAATAAAGCTATACATGGAACCAGTCGATCCAACAATGAAACTCGAAAAACAAGTATCCATTTCATGTGCATGTGCATCATTGGGATTCATTCCATGAAATTCACATGGAGCTTTCTTAATAAAAGATCCTTCGACATGATTGGAACCTTGTTGTAATGGTTCTAAATTGGTCATTCTTCGAGCCCATTCTAGAGAACTATTCGTTGCTAAATCTCCGTGTAATTTTACAAGTTCAGGTGTTCGAGTGTCTCCTGGAATTTTAGGATACATGTCATCCATAAAGAGTAAATGACTGTCAGGACTCACATAATCAAAATTAATCATCGAGTTGAAGACGAGAGCAAAATTATCCAAAATTGCATGACCAATATTACTCGTGGCATGTCTCGAAGTACCAAATGTTGGTTTTTCAATCCATTTGAAATTTTTTGACAACTCCATGACATTTGAATTTCCCAAATTAGGAACAGTTCCATTCACTCCTCGAACTAACACTGCACTTGGAGGATCCAACACTTTGATTCTCACTCGATGAATATCTCCAGTCAACGCATGATACGAATTGGTTTGTACCCAAACTTTTTCACTCTTCTCTTTCGCATGTGGAGATTTTGAAAATAAAATCCATTCGCCTTTTCGATTGAAACAAATATTTTCAAATAAACAAGTGGTGAATAGATGAGCAAAATGTTTTCGTTCCAAATCGAGTCGATATCGAATGCATCGATAAGAACTTTGAAAGGTCGAAGTGAAATTTTCAAATAAACCAAATTCCTCAATTACCTTTTTAGGAAGGTGTTGTTGTTCCAAAGATTTTTTCAATGATGATGATGATGATACTGATACCATATCCTTGAGAATGAATGGTTGGAAAACTTCCAGAACCGACGGTGGTCGATATCCTTTTAAAAAAGAAAATCCAGAAAATACATGTTTTTGTATTCGCCATGAAGTTTCATTCCAATGGCCATTGGTTGAATTTTGTTCAAGAAGTGTTTGATTTTGATGATGAATGAACATTTGTGATGGAAATGATCCATGATGATTTTGAATCTTTTTCAACAAGAACAAGTTCAAAAACAATGCACTCGTTCCCAACCATACAATCCACAAGATTTTGGATGTTAGAAATCGAAAGGAATGTATGAAGGAAGTGGTCGTATTGGGACATGCGTTAGAGAGGAGGGTTGTTGTTGTTGTTGTTGTTGTAGTGGAGGTGATGGAAGGATTTGAAAAGTTTGTTACAAGCTTGGATTTTAATTGGGAATATACAAAATGACATGTTGAGAGAAGATTGGAAAAGATGACAACAAGAATAACACGTATGGATGAGAGCCACGATTGCAATTGATAGGAAGAGGATTGAAGCAAAGAGAGGATGAGTGGTAGTATATTGTTGTTGTTGTTGTTGGGATTATTCATGTTGGGATGATTGTTGTTGCAAGGATTGGGTGGGTTCATTGTTGAGAACTATGATTCGAATGTGATTGTGTTGTTGTGATTCGTGTGATTGTGTTATTATGATTCGTGTTGTTGAGATTGCAATGACACCGAGTTTGTTTTTTTAGAATGTTTCTGTTTGCATGAAGGAGTTGAATTGGAAAAAGGTTTTTTCCGCGAAAGCTGTCATCCATCTCGGCGGCTGTGTTGCTTTTGGGAGAGTTCAAAACATCGAATGAACTAGGTAGATCTACAACACAAATGAGCGCCGTTCATGGTCAGGTTTACGAATACTAACAGGTGTTGACAACACCGTTGAATGGTGAGGAATTCTTGTTATTATTCCATTGGTTCGACCTTTAGACAATAATTTACAACGAACAACTCCGAATTCTTTGATACGATGTCACGGACATTTTCTTCGAAAAAATACTTCATTACCATTTAGCATCCAAGAGATACACTTAGAACCTTACAATTGTAGGAGAGAAGTGACTCAGTGGTGTTTCTTAATTTCGTAAAGAAGTGTTTCGAAATGCGAGAATTCTTGTTGTCAAAGGTTGGCAATTAAGTCGTCACCATGAAATGATATCCCTATTTACTTTCATTTGAATCGATAAACAAATTCCCTCGTTCGAGTTGTAATCGTTCAATGGCATCGAAGAGTGCCTTGATGTTTCCTTTACCAAAGCCACTGTTTCCTCTTCGTGAAATTATTTCAAAATAGAAGGTTGGTCTGTCTTCGATTGGTTTGGTAAATGTTTGTAAAAGATAACGGAAATTATTACTGTGTGAAGAGGAATTCTCGGCAGTGTCTTCTAAATCTTGATCTTTTGGAAATACAATGCCATCCACAAGAATGGTATTCTCTTCTAAGAGAGCCCAATCTTCAACAACCATGTTATAGAGCTCTGCTTTCTCTTCTCTCCATGTCTTGTAATATGTGGGAGGTACAGATATGTAATCAACTCCAACCTTTCTTGATTTGGACACGGCATTGATAATATCTTCTGTGTGAACAGCCAAATGTGCCACACCAGGTCCGTCATGATAATCCAAAAATTCCTGAATTTGACTCTTTGAGTGTTTGGTGTTCACTGGTTCTATCAAGACAAATTTAATCATTTTCTTCATGACCTTCGAAGCAATAAGTTCTCTTCTTTCGTGTAATTCCTTCTCACTGATGGTGTTTCTGTCATCTTCTCCGAGTCCGTGTAGCTCAATATGTCTATTCAGAGAGGAAAGTAATGAGGGTGCCACAACCATGGTTGTTAAGCCACCCAAATCCTTTTCTGAACTCTTAATTTGAATTCCTTTTTGTTGATCCTCATCATCATTATTGTAGAAACGTTCAAATCCTAAAGCTTGTGAATACCATCCAATTAATTCAACCAAAGTTCCCTTAGGAATGGCAATTGCAAAATGATCCAAATATTCCAAATAATTACCAATGCTCGACACGTTTCGTTTACAAGTATTCTTAAAGGAAGGTAAAAAGACACCCTGTTGTTCCTCCTCATAATGTTGATGATTGGAATGTCCATTACAATGAGCTTGATGCGAAAATGGTGAAGCTTTTTGATGATCTCGATTGATGAGTGTATGAATCCAAGCCTTCTCTCCGAACTGAGTCGCCACACAAGCAAACTCTATATAATCCTCATCATCGGAATGATTACAGTAAATTCTTGTAGGAGGAGAAAGTGGAATGGTTTTTGGATGTTTGCAAGCTTGTTCAAAAGCCTTCTCAACATTGCTCACTAACAAGGCCAAGTCATGAGCATGATTACTTCCGTGGGATTGAATAGATTCATAGAATTTGTAAATGGGATCATTCTGTATGTATGGAGAATCACTCGTGGTGGTGGTTGAATTGTTATGAATTGTATTGTAGTTGTTATCGTGATGATGATGATGGTTGGTGGATGAGCCAATCCTATGATGTCGGCAATGACTCAAATTCGTATATAAATAGGGATGTAATTGGGTGTTCAATTCCAATCTACAGGGAGCCTTATGAAGAGCCGATGTAAAGGCCAGTATAATTTCATTCTGTCTTACCACATGAGTACAAAAATCCTTGTTTCCAGTTTCAAGACCTTCATAGGCCATCGGAGTGAATCCGAGATGAGAGCAATAATAGGCCGAGGATTGAAGAGCGTTATCGACATGGAAACGAACGTGGTCGACTCCAATCACATAACTATTTAAATTTCCGTTCATTAGTCAGCAATAATTGTTGTTCGGATGTTGTTGAAAGATGTCAGTGTTGTTCTTCTTCTTGTTGTTGGTTCACAATGAAATCAAAATTACGGAAAAAACTAATGAAATCCCAAGTGTTCACGACGACTATTAATTTGTTTTGTTTTTAAGTTCCAATCTACTACTACTACTAGGAGCTCTCACACTTGGCAAACTCACGAATTTTGATTGAAGTAACAAAGCGGAGGTTGAAAATGATCGGATGTTCGTTCAATTTTTTCAATGCAACACTAAAATCCTCCGAAAAAGAATCACAGTGATGATCCCAACATCGATCAATATACTCGCTTTATTTACATGCAAATCTCCTAGTCAAAGTATTCATCTGCAGGTTTTTCTTCTCCCTCAATCAATGGTTTGGTGGTCTCTTTTCCTGCCTTAAGGTGAGTAAGGTTCTTGAAGAATGAATCTTTGATTGTGTCTTTAATTCCAGTCAAACCGCCAGGGCTTAGACTGAATCGACTCGTTTTCTTGTTGTGTTCGGCAGATTCTGGGTGGTCATGAGTGCCATTAGATGCAGTTGATGAAGTGGTCGAAGATGTGGTCGTACTCGAAACTCGGTCCAAGCTCGTTCGTGAGGAAAGGTTCTTTTTCAAAATTTCAATAAATTCGAATTTTCTCTTCTTGTTTTGTTGACACACCATACTCAATTCGAATAACATGCACAAATTTTGTAAAATCACTTGTTTCTCAGCGGAACTTGTTGAGGTCTTTGCAAGTTGTTCATAAGTGAACAATGGCTTGACGTTCAACACTGTACAAAACTTCATATATTGTGCAACGTTTTCCTGTTCAATTTGCTTGTTCACTGGTAACTTGAAAAGGCACACTGGAGTGTTGTTGTTGGATGGGCTAGAGTACTCTGGGAAGATGTAATTATTCACTATTTTACAAAATAGTCCACCATCTTTCAAATTATCGTATAATGTCCAAGTAGTGTCGTATTCTTCTTTACAAATTGTTGAGATCCATTTACCGATGGCCTTCTCAGTGTAGTAATACAAATCTTTTGGATCTAAATCACCAGGCATAGCTTGTTGTGCTCTTCTGAATAGGGCCATTACTGACTTGCCTTTCATTGTTTCCATGAGTTCGGAATAGTATGGCTTTTCCTCAAGTTTGAAACCTTCTTGCTTCATTCTGAGAAGGAATTGGATGGCTGGAGAGAGAGCAACAGGAGGTGTGGATGTTGTGGTAGAGTTTGGTGTAGATGGAGTGTTTACATTGGGAGTGACAGGAGTGGAGATTTGCTTTGGAGGTGTTTCTGGAGCGTCGTGGCTTGATGCATTGGTTTTGGAAATTGGAGTTCCAATTGGATTGAAAATATGTACGGCAGGTACTTCAGGAGTGACAACGTTTGGTTTTGTTGCAGTTCCATTGGTTGTTGTGACTGTTTGTTTGTTGAGCTCGGTTTGCATCGTGTACTTCTCTTTGACGAGTCTCGTGACCTTTTCTTGGTACAATTTTTGAACCTTTGTAAGAGTATTTGATAGTTCCTTGATTTTTTCATCATACGCTTGAATCTTGTTGTTGATTGTAGAATTAAGAGTTGTTTCATGAGCATGATTATTGTTGCTACTCGTGAGTAGTGACATAGCCTTCTTGACATCATTTTCAAGCTTAGTCTTCTCATTGCTTAGCTTCACCTTATCTTCACGCTCCTTATCTAACAAGGATTGCAATCTGGTGACATTTCTTGAGGCTTCGTCGAGCTTTTCTTTCAATGAGTTCTCCTCCTTTTTGTTTTTGTTTTCTTCCTTGGTAGCCATGCTCTCTTTCTCAGTGTTGAGCTTGGAAATTTCCATTGTCAACTGATTAATGGTCTCTTCTCGTTGAAGATCTTTCTCTTTGAGAGTCAATATTTCTGATCTGAGCTGTGAGATGATATCATTGAGTGTATCCACTTCCTTTTTGTGTTCCTCTTCAAGTCTCTTGTATTCTGTGTCCTTGTTAGTGATGGTATTTCGTAGGTCATTAATAATCTTATTTAACCCTTCGATATATGAGGTAGCTTCCTCTTCTTTTTCATGAAGCCCTTCCTCCTTTTTGCTCAGAATGTTTCTCATGTGATCAAGAGTGTTATTGAGCTCTGCAATTTCTTGTGTTTTTTCTTGCTCTTTTCGAGAGAGCTCGAGTTCCTTCTTGGCAAGATTCTTCTTTAACTCTTCAATTTGGTTATTCAGTGTATCAGTTTGAGATTCAAATGAAACACGTTGACGTGATATTTCTGTCTCTTTCTGTGACAAAGTTTGAGTTAAGGTGTTAATAGAGAGTTGAAGTTCTTCCACTTTTTCGTGATGATCCTCGCTGGCCTTTTGAATCTCTTCTTCTCGTTTCATTATGGTATTTTGTAATTCAGATATTGTATGTTCGAGATTTTCTTTCAAAAAGTTGCTCTGCTCCTTTTGCAATTTGAGATCATGCTCCTGTGCAGAAATACGACTGTTCAATGTCTCTGTTGTTTGTTTCATATCGTGTAAGATTTGTTCTTTCTCTCTTTCCAATTCTTCAATGTTCTTTTGTTTTTGAGAAATATTAGATTGAAGCAGAGTAATTTCCTGTTCTTTTTCCTCTTGCAGATTTTGCTTGGCTTTCTCGAGACTTTCGAGTTGTGACTTTAAGTTAGAAACTAGTGTGTTAAGAGATGATGCCTCTTGTCTGAGAGAATTTTCCAGAGCACGAAATTCGCTTTCTTCCTTTTGTATTTGGCTCTCTTTTTGAAGGAGTGTCTCTCTGAGTTCTGACAGAGAGTTTTCTGAACGTTGTAACTCGGATTCCTTATTGGAAAGTGATTTTTGAATTTCGTTGAGCTGATCTTGATTTTCTCGCAACTGTTTTGTGAGTGAAGCCACTGTTTTTTCTGTTGCTTCTAATTTGTTCTTTGTCGTTAAAGCTTCATTTTGCAATCTAGATACTTCCGACTGTGATGTCGACAGTTGGGAGTTAATGGCGCTGATTTCTTCACTCTTTCCCTCTAACTGTTGCGTGATATTGTGTAAATCTTGGAGAGTAGAGTTATAGGTTGATTGAAGAGATGAATGTTCTTGCTGTGCCATAATTAATTGAGATTCGGTATCTGAAATTTGTTTCATCAAATTTTCTTTTTCAGTCACGAACGATAATTTCAATTCTCCAAGCTCAGAATGAAGTGTGGCAGTTTGGTGCTCCAATGTCTCAATTTCATGCTTGCTTGTTGTAATTGTTTCTTGAAGCTTTTCTTGTAGGGAAAGAATCTCAGAACTGAGAGACTCTATTTTCTTCTCCTTCTCAGATATTTGCCTTTTTAGTTCTTCGATGGTTTGCTCTAAATCTTTCTTCAAGATAGAATGTTGCTTGGCCTCAATATCCATTCTAGATCTTAAATTTTCAATATCTCCATCTTTTTGCTTGGTGAGCAATGCAAAATTTTGTTCCATAGTTTTGCCATCCTTAATGAGGTTCTCAATTTTGCTGTTTAAATCGATTTTCATTTGCTCATGCTCACGTTGTTGTGTTTGCAATTTTTGTTGCAAGACTCTGTACCTAGTTTGCAATTCTTCTTGATAACTTTGAAGCGACTGTTTTTGTTTGACAAGTTCTAGATGATCATTTCTAGCTTGTTTTTCAGTTCGCTGAAGTTGTCGTTTAGTTAAAACACTTTCCGTTTCGGAAGTTTGAGATTGATTCTTGAGTGCGTGGTAAGCGTTCAAGTGAAGTAGAAAGTCCATGATGATGGCACGAGTTGTGGTGGTTTTTGTTTGTTGGATGATGATGATGTGTTGTATGGAATCGAATTTGAACACAATAAATTATTTTTGTCTCAATGTGTAGGTGCAATGAATAAATATAGAAATAATTAGTGGTTTCGAAAGGCTCGACAACCTCCTTCACTCAAAATTAATAGCAACGACGATGAAATCGAAAATATCTCTCCGATGATGGTGGCTCTTCAATTGTATATTTTAAATGAGAGCTAGCTGTTCATAGTCAATCATCATCCATTCGGAGTGAAGTACATCATCATTGCAACACAACAAAACGATAAAAGTATCATCACCACCATTGTTTTAAAACAATGAGATGATATGATCATGAGGACGCGGATGCTTAATGGACATACTTACCGTTGGGCAAGTTCGTTGCCGACTGTTGGTTGTTTGTAACGGTAAATTTTTTACACAGCTTTCGCAAACCGCTGCTTGTTGTTTTTTCAGTTTTTTTTGGTGTCGAAATGGAATTTGGCAAACAAACCAAAATCGAACAAATTCAATAATTCACAATATCACTTCATAATCCAAAATATAAATATGGATGTGAAATGAGAGGACCATTTTTTCACTATTTTTAAAAGGAGAGATGAAAAAGATGTGTGGTTGAGTGATTTGACCATTCTATTGTTTATTAGCACATGTTGGAAATGTAAAATCACAGTCTACATGATCCAATTTAGCAAAACCAATAGCAGGGTGGACACAACAACCACAGACCATCCATGAGAAAGTTTTGCATTTCCACTCGAGACAGTTCTATTATGAGCCATACTACGTGAAGGTTCAACAGGTGGCAGAGGTGAAGAAGAACTCAATTCTGGAGGTAACACAGCAGTTCTCATTCCAAATGGATCATAGTCTGGATCTTGAGACACTTTGTTTCCACAAAATGTCGAATCAGTCAAGTATGCAATTTCATTTGAGGTGATTGGAATGTGGGTAGGTTCTGGGGAGCCAGCTTCCTTAATGAAACGAATATTCTCGAAAATCATTTCGTAAAAGTTTGAGGTATGAGTCGATGCCAATTTGAACAACAATCTTGTGATATTGGCTTCGAGTTTGGAAGTAGTGGCAAGTTCTGCAAGCGGAATTCGAACTCTTGAAAAACGAGTGTCATCAATCACATAATTGTCAATGTGCCTTGGCTGAATTGGATACGAGGGTAAATCGACAACGGCATTGTTCACTGTCTCTGATGGATAAAGCACTAATTTGACAGCCCCTGTCAATGATTTAACATAAAATTCCAAATACTTGTACTGTGTTAAATCCACTCGTGCTGCATTCTTATCCACACGATTCATAGCAACAGCACCGTTTTGGAATCCAACTCGTAAGGATGAAGTTCCACAACCATCTGCATGGACATGAGAAGAATTCAAATACGCAGTTCTCGAATCTAGAGCATGGCTAAAGACAGAATAGGTCCAAAGGGATTTAGTTTTCTCAAAATCTGTATAGACATCAATGGTTGGGCTCGATACAGCAGCACACATATCTACTTTAGCGATGGGTGATGGAAGAGAACATCCGTTTGTCTTTCCATTATTACACAACACCTGAGCTCTCAAATGGCCATTTGGATTTGCAAGAGAAGACACTTTAACAAACATTTCTCCTCTCAACAAGCTTACATAATCATTGTAACTCAAATCCACAATGAATCTTGCCACTGAATGAGGCGAGATGTAGTATGGGACTTTAAGGAAGCGCTTTTCTTGACCTTCATTTCCAAATCCAACCTCAATTTCTGTGGCAGTTCCTACCAAGTCGTGATGCACGACAAAATCCATTTGTAATCGATCTGGTGATGTGAAGGCAAAGACTACACCACTTCCTTGTTTTGGTACGAATTTCACAGGAGAGACTAATGATTGCTGACAGCTTTGAAGAATTCCAGCATAACGCTCTTCCTTGTTGTACATCTTATGGAAGAGGTTTGCATTTGGTGGAAGCTCGAATGAGGATGGAGAACACTTATCATTGGGACATGAGGCATCAATCGTCACTTGTGAAAAATCAGAAATTGGATCTGTTTTCATAGAGGTTGGATCGAATTTTGCAATTTAGATCTAAAGTTATAAGGATCATGAACACAAAACATACCTGTGAAATTCCAATTTTCTCTATAATATTTTCCATAATCAGGTCTATTTTGCATTTTGATGAATAAATGCTCTGACTTTTCATCAAAGAAATACTTCATTGGGTCATTCATGATCTCTTCCATGGAATTTCCTTTTTGCATTGTGGTGGGGTTACCAAATCTTGATTTTGTTATGGTGAAAGTTGTTCCTTTTGCGTATTGCACGGACATGACCAGCCAGTCATTGAGGGCTGTTCCTTGATGAATAAACTTGAGCGCTCTTGGAGTTGGTGTATTATGGACCCATCTCACTGTATAAAATCCTCTATTAATTAAATTTACATCCATAATGAACTCAATGACTCCATTCGAGCGACTGATCGAAGCACCATTGCCAACAGTCTCTCTGTTTCTCACCATGTCAATATATCGAATTCTAGGAACTCTCTTCAATGGATCTGCAACGTCAGGATAAGGCACACCATTGGAACCGGTGGTATCACTTCCGGTAATATTTGGATTCACAGTCACAATTTGAGAGTATCCTTCAGCAAAGAGAGGACACATTCCTCCTTGCCATTCCTGTTTGAAAATACACTCTTTAAAAGCAACAACCGAATCATTACTAATGAGCCAACCACCTGATTTGAATTTCACAGGATCCACAGATTTGATAGAATTATCAGTCACGAGAATGACCGAACCCTTATTACCATCGTAATCTCCATTCAGTAAGAAAAATTCATTGGCATTGATGAACTTTAAATTTTGATAACGGTTTCTGTTCGTAGGTGGCATGAAAGACTCATATAATTCTGCATGTTAAAGAAAATTCACGTACCTTGATTCATGTTTGAAAGGAGCATTCGATAAAGCACCCAAAGCACCAGCTGGCATGCTTGGAGTCGAAGTAAAATTGATAAAAGTAATCGAGTCGAGAACTTGTGGACCACCATTATCATAGGTCTCAAATCCTTTGGTGATTTGATCTGCCATGGCATATGGAATGGATCGTGTTCTACCATCTGTATCAAGTCCTGGACGCATGGATTTCAAATCTCCAACATTTTCTGAATCGCCAATTAAGGTTGAATCGAAAATTCCAACAGGTCCCTAAAGATTTTAACAAAAAAAGTAACATGGAATAAAAACCAATAATGATGTAATATACACAAATACCTACTGGTGGACATCCCATTTGAATTCTATTATCACTAGCGATAATGTTTGAAAACAACACTGGACCTCCTTCGGACCAAATTCCATATCTTCGATTCTTATACGAAATTACACGTTTGAAATAAGCCACGACCGGCTTTCCAAAGGGATCTGCAGGTCGATACAAGGCTGCTTCAGTCTTACCATTTGGCATGACCATATCATCGATATGAATACCTTTTAGGACCAATCATATGCATTCAACATGAATACAAAATGATAAAATTGGCTGATGAAAAGACTTACCATTTTGATTTCCGCTGTGAGCAATGTTATCTTCGAATACTTTCAAAGGAATGGTTCTTGGAGTCATGAGTGGATTATTGGCATATTTCGAGGAACTCAATCCCGTTGGTTTTAATGGCATTGAAAACCAATAATTGAACTATTTTGCCGAGATGATGAATAACATGAGAGAATTAATCAATTATTATTCATCTCAATATGACATCATCTTCTAAATAACAACTAAAACGTACCTTTGAACCAACGGCACTATTTCCAATCCATGTATTATTTGGATTAGTAATCCAAAACACGCTCACATCTGCGTCAGAGGGGAGGATCTGAGTTGGATCGTTATTACCAACAGCAATCGGATCAATACCCAAATTTCTATATTATGATCGTTTTTTCAACAATGATTGAATGATTTCATGGAAAAAAGAAAATGGTACCAATTATGATGCATGGAATAGGTCAGAAAAATCATTACATGAGCAATTATACGTACTTGATGAATTTGTTTCCCATTTCACCACCATCTTCTAAAAAGAATTGATGTCCCACATTCTTGTAGCATACATTTCCTTGAATCAAAATATTATTCGAGTCATGAATGACCACACATCTCTGGAAACCATGATGAACTACGGACGACTTGATATAATACGAATCATTTTCTGGAGCTTTATCGCCAAGGATGTGCCAATGGATGGCATATCTTCCCATGAAACCTCTTTGACCCATTCGTGTCATTTCAATACCTTCTAAGGTTGCTTTTTCAACGACACGAATCATCATGTGACCACCAAATGAATCTTTCACCGAGTTGGCATCTCCCTGAAACACAATGTTTCGATTCAAAACTCCAACTTCAGCTTTCATGTGAGCATTACCCCAATGAGTGTAATTCAGAGGTTTGTTTAACACGAGCGTTGAACCACCATCCAGAACGCTCACCACTGTACATGTTCAGATCAACAATGATCATCGCGTAACAAATGTCAGTGATGTTTAAACCAGTGGTGAATCAAACATGTGTTGACTTTAAAAACTTACCTGTTCTCTCTTCAGTTTGAGCAGGAAAAGGAACACCATTCATCCATCCTAAACCTTCAGAGTATGGCACCTTTCTAGTCTCTACCAACTCTCCATAATCTGTATTGGCGATCACGAGAGAGTCTCCTACTTTCCATGAGGTCTTTTCGGTTAACTTGATCACATTCTCTCCGTCCTTGACAGTCTTTGCCAGGAATGTCCATGTAGGTGTTGGAACTTGTCCATGGATTTGAACCATAGATCCACTTTGAAAGACAATTCCCTTAGAACCTGTTTCATTGGTGATCGTATCCACAATACATGAAGTTTGGACATCCGCCAGTATTAATGTCGTGTGTGACCAATTTAGGAATGTGGTCATGCAATGATGTGACCATTCATAACATTTGTTAAAAAGCATGAAACAACAAGTACAACTTACCACCAGGTGTGTTATCATATGGATCCACTCCAATCACGTCGTCTGCTGTTCGGTTACCATAAAACGTGACCACAATTTTGTGTTGGATTGGACATGAAGGAGAACCCATAATGAAGGAAGCACCAGACGCCACTCGAATCCATTCAACATCAAGAGCGATATCAGCCACATCATTGAATACAAGGGAAGCACCGCTCAAGACCTGAATGGATCTCAATTTCACACCAGGAGACTTGTCCACAAGTGTTCGTTGAGTAATAGTCAAATCTGCATTCAGCACATTGTAATTGGGGAGAGTTGAGAATTTGATAAGCCCTGAATCCAGGTGAGGACACGAGGATTGTGCATGGGTCATGCTGGCCATCCACAGGACATGCATGAAGACACACATGCCAATGGATAGTAGTAACGATGACATGTAAAGGTTGGGAATAACCTCTACTTTCATGTTTTGGATTGGTTTTTTTTTTGATGAATCTCACAGCTGTGCCTGACTTGAAGCCTCTTAAACGAGAACTAGTTGATTGGTGATTGGTGCTAGGTTTTTCCAAAGAAATTAGGAGCTTGGACTTTTCGAACCAACAAGAAAGCGCTAGTGCAGGTAGTAACACACATTGAAGAAATCATTAAATGGATTGCTCGTTTCCTTGGAATTTGGAAGGCTTACTGAAGCACACACAGCCAAACTTGTTGTACCAAGGATAAAGTTGGAAATCTCTGAGTGGTGTTACAACTATTTGTTGTTAAATTAATTGTGACAGCTGGCTTGAATGTATTCGCTAATTTCCTATTTGTAAATTTGTACTTGACAACCAGATGAATTGCATACAAGAAGCTCTCCAGATATTTCATTGAGACACAAACTTTTGATGTCGTGAAATTGGTCTCGACCTGATCCCTTGGAACCGAATGATTTTACAACGTGACCATCCAACGTAAATATTTGAATTCGATGTAACTTTGAATCTCCTACAATTACGTGGTTTGATGTTTTGTCAAATACCAAAGAAGTAGGACAAAGAACTTCTCCAACTTCTTTTCCATTCGATCCAAATTGTCTGATAAATTCCAATGAAACATGTTGCTCCAAAATATAATGTTTGAATACTCTAATTGTACCATCAGAAAAGAATTAAATAATTACAATATCGTCTTTTGCAAGATCGATTGCAAAAGGAACATTTGTAAATTGAATTTTGTGAAGAAATTCACCATTTTCTGAATTCAAAATTTTCAGACAGCTCTCTCCAAAATCACAGCCCATTACTCTCTTAAGTGCAGTATTCACAACAAATGCTTGCATACTGCAATTAGTGGTTTTCCAAATAAATCCGCTTGAATGAATTGAATTCCTTTCCTCATCATCCCTCAATGATTTTGCTTTCAAAAAGAGCTCTAAATCATATTTCATTAACATAACTATTGATCCATTTCTACACATCAAATATAAGGCATCTCTTTGTTTTTCATAATTTTTTTCAATATACATTCGAGTAGGAAAATCGCTCGGAGCGTCGATGTATGCTTTAGGAGAGTAATTCATTAAATCACATACGAGCAATTGATGAGTGAGAAAGTCAGTGATTAAAATACATTGGTGATTGTAACTGATTTTGACATCATACGGAAATTCTAGATACGCATGCGTTTCGAAATTGTTTTGAAAATCGTTCTGTGATGATTCTACTGTTGTCCCGATTGAATGAACCCAATCAAAATTTGTAGAAAAACCTCGTGATAACCATCGAGTTCCTGCTTCCATCTTGTTCTTGAGTTTAATAAACAAGGAATTATTTGCTAGTAGTTGACCATGGGTTAAAAAATCAATTAACATTAGGTTCGTTTCATTTTCATTTGTTTCTGAGAGTAACGTGTCTTCTCGTGATCTTTTGTGCCTCCTAACTCCTTTCATACGAAGGTCCAAGCTAACATACGTAAGGAAAGTAGATGCATGAGATTAAATCATGCCTTTTTTTTTGTTTGATAGATTCGTTATTGACCTTTTTATATGAACACGAAGTAGAATGGTTAGGTTCACAAACTAGTACCTCCATTTCAATCAACATCCATTTCGCACCTTACACTCAAGTGTCAAATACAAATAGCACCTTACACTCAAGTGTCAAATACAAATCACACTTCATTCATTTGGCACTCAAGTGTCAAATGAAAACAGCACTGACACTAAGTGTAAGGTGTAAGGTGCCAAAATATAACAACTCGATTATTTGAACCACTGCCTCACAACGCTTCACCTTAGAAAATGAGCGTGAGTCTATTCTTCCCTCCATAAACTAAATTTCGTAGATGATCATTTGGTATTGTCGTTGTCAGACGAATTGTCCAAAAATTGCGTTCGTGATACTCGATGATGATTGTGTAGTGAAGAGAATTTTGAGGCCCGTTGCTCACAACCGTGAAGACGGAGGTTTGTAATTTCAAAATAATATTTAAATAAATTAAAAAATATACAGGTGCTGATGACACTCGGCACTCAAGTGTCAGGTGCTGTTTGCATTTGGCACTCCAGTGTTAAGTGCTATTTGTATCTCCTTTTTGGGACTACGTGCCATTGCAAACGGCACTAAAGTGTAAGGTGTAAGGTGCTAAAAGGTATGTCCTCTCTTCTCGTTGCATTTTTAAATGAAAAAGCGCGAAGAGAAGGATGCATCCGTATTCTAAGCAAATGCAATGACGTTGATGTAAGATTACAAAGTTTGCATCATCACAATGTAAAAAAAATAATAATGTTCAGTAAGGCTTGGCAAAACAGAAGACAGATTCCGTCTGAATGAGAATTGAGAGTTCAATTCTAAAAAACTTGATCCTCTCGGAGAAGGTTACACGTGTCCGTGATGAAAACGGTTGAATTCCATCATTTTCCGAGAGAGGTGTTGTGGTATTTACCTGAAGTACAAATTCAAATTTATTAATAATCATTGGACTCTCAATCATTTAGAAGGAAATTTAGAAAGTTGGAAAAATTTGTGAGCACCTTCATCACGCACACCGGAGCATGATTCTTTTCCGTTGCAGCAACTCCATTTCAACACCAAGTATTGTTAAACAAATTGAACAACAACCTCTCACAGTGCAAAGATGATACCGGCGTCGTTTCGTTGCACGAACAGAATTTCAACTATTGCAATTTTGGCTTCGTTGATGATCATTGCAATTTTTGGAAAAATTGAATTTGTGGCGTCATCATTGGCAACAAAACATCATGCTGATGGATTGCAAACGAACTCTCCATCGTCAACCCTAAATTCCAATTGTCAGATATCTGTGGCTGATCGTTACGAGACAGCATGGAATGATTTCATTCCCTTTTCAACTTTGGAAAATAACAATTCATCTCCTATTGTGAATGGAACAAGAGATTCCTTTTTAGATGAATGGGTCTGGCCCATTGTTCAATCTCTCTATTTCAATTCATTCATGAGCGGATTATTTGCGGGAGTTATTGCAATTCTTGTGACGGTGATTATCGAAAAATTTGGACCTCAAATCGGTGGAGTGATTGGAACATTGCCAACCACCATTGTACCTGCTGCTATTGGGTTTGTTATTGAGGCAAATAAGCGAAATTTGGAGTGGGAAGAGAAAAAGCATGTATTGGTTCAGCAATTTTTTGTCATACCTTGGGCTCTTTTTTGCAACGGCTTGTTCTTACTTGTGTGGAAGGTATTTCCTGACATGTTTGAAAAGCTTAAATCACTACTTTGGAAAGATAAGAAAATAACAACAGAATCAATAGAATCAATTGAGAAAATGAAAGAAACTCCCACAAAAGAGTCACTTGAAACAACTCATGAATTGTCTGTTCAAGATGAAACTAGTTTCGAATCAACGGTAGTCGACAATGATGAATTACCAGTACCCTCGCCCTCGGAGATGAAAGAAGTCGAAGAAGATTTATCACGCGAGTCAACGAAAGAAAATTTATTGCAACCCTCAGAAGTGATTCATAGTTCAGGAATGAGCCAAGATAATTCACACCATGATGTAGCCAATGGTGTGGCAGAAGCTTCAGAAACAGTAGTACAAGCAGAAGTACAGATACAACCCCACAGTAGGAGATATGTTATTTTGAAAATGTGTCTTGTGATATTTCTGTCACTGTTGGTTTGGTTCGTTCTTGCAAGTGTTTTTGTTATCATTACTCGAACGGTGACATTGTCTGATGAAGTATTGATTGGATTGGGTTGCTCTTTTTATGTTCTCTTGTTGATCATTAGCATTCCATTCAATTGGACCATCACCATTCCAAAAAACCCCATACCACCCAAAAAAGCAGCATGGTGGATGATTTTATCAAGAGGAATTTTTGCATTTATCATTATTGCAATTTCTGTTATCTTGAGTGGATTGAAATTAACCATTATTTCTGGGCTACTTACAGCATTCCCTGCTATTTTTCTGACTGCCATGGTGACACTATGGCTCACTCAGGTAAGCAAGAACATACATCATGGTTCATAATTTATATTTTACCCAAAATGAAACGACAAATGAAATGGTTGAAAAACAATTCCATAGGGAGAGCAAGCAAGTGTTCGTGCTGCCTCTGCCATGATGTTAGGCTCCACAAGTATTCCAGTGTTTGCCATTTCTGCATGTGTAGCATTGCTATACATGAACATGTTTGTAGCCATCGCTGTCGCGTATGTGGCAAGTGTGGCTTTCGGTAGTGTTCCTGCCTATGCATTCTTGTGGTGGCGGAAGAGAGTTGCTGTAAAGAAAAACTTACTGGCCTCGCCACAGAAATTGTAAGAATTTGACATTTGTCAGAAGAGAATTTAACACTCATCATAACGAAAATTAAGGGTCTTAATATCTGCACGATCAAAATGGCCGCTTGCTTGGATTAATTTCCTAAATTCTCTCTAAACATATGAGGCAATCTTGGATGCACGATACATTTTTAAATAAAATCTAATTAATAATAAATATCATTTTACTTCCAAATAATGCAAGTAATGATGTGTTAAATTTTAATTCTTGCGCTGAATGATTCATCACGTTTACATCAACTTTCCAGACATAATTCTACTCATCACCCAAGCCAAAGATGAACCTGCAAAGAAGAACATTGGACTAGCATTCACGAAGGACATGGTTTTGAAATATCCAAATTCCAACAAGGCATGTCCTAAAGCAATAGCAAATGCACATAAATTCATGTAATGCATTGGAAGTGATTGTGGATATAAAGCCAAGATTAAACAAGCACAAATACTTCCTCCGGTCCAATTTGCAAACATTCTTCCAAATAACGGATCCAGTGGTTCCTTCTTTTTAGAATACACATTCTTGGTAATAATTTGTGGTCGGATGTATCCCGTTACAATAGAAAAGCCTCGGAAGAGAGCCACAAACGTTAGCCAATATGAAAAATATTTGTCGTTGTGAATCAGCGATGCGTCCATTTTTTTTGTGTGACGTGGTGTGCAAAGAGCGACGACTTGAATTATGAAACTGAGCGGAAACTTTATCCTCAAGCTTTCATATTCACACTAATTCGAAAATTGCTGTTGAAGCAATTGAGCAAGTCTTTGTCTTGCATTCTTGTTTCCTTGCAGTGCTGCTTGCTCATGCCATTCTCAAATGTTTCATACCTCATGGTACTAGACCTTGTTCATAGATATTCAAATGTCTGTTCTGGGCAGCTTTTTCTATCCAACAAAATGAAGATAATCGTATGTCTTAATGAATTCATAATTGTTGCCCATGAACAACACTGTTGTTGAATAATCATACAATTTGTTTCTCATTTCTAGTAACCTTTTATTTAAAGAGCTCGAGCAAGCATGACGCACAATATTCTTTTTCGTCACACATCATATGTTCGACGTACCTTGTCCGTTCTTCATGTTTCAATTTTCTAACAATGCTCGAACTTTGTCATATGTTACCATTCGATCAGCTCAAACTCACCAACTGCACTGCACACTTTTTGTTATAATAACCATTCAAGAGATGTGAATTCAAGCAGAAAAAGAAGGAAATTCCACATGTCGCCAACGTGAAGCAATTCACCACACAGTGCTTGTAGAAGAGCTTGGCGAGTGAACCTGAAAAGCCCAATTTCATTTCATAGAGAGGTAAATACGAGTCATTGCTAGTTTTTGTTGCTCCACTTGGATCGCTATTACTATTCGATCGAATGACATCTTGACCTAGAACTGGGTAGTCACATTTGTAAATGGGTGTTGGTTCTTGTGATGACTCATCTTGCACAGACGTGTTGTTGCAGCTGTTTCTACTAGTATTCTGTTTGAGTAATGGTTGTGCCAATGTTGGAGGAAGTACCATAAATCTACCTTTTCCTAGATACATTTTTCCTAGAGAGTGGTACATCCAAAAGTAATCAGCGAAAGGACTTGTGATACCCAGCGTGAGTATGGAAAGGAGTTTTAACAGGAAATAAATGAGTTCGTTCTTAAAGCCCATGTGAATGTTGAAAATTCGAAGTTCTCCCTTGTAGTCATGTGGATGGGGTTGCCACACGACAAACTCATTGAGAGGAACTGGAAAGATGTCAGCTTTTGAATGCTTGAGAAGTATTTTTCGAGGTCTATCAACCTCTCCCCATGATAGTCTCATGTCAATCACGCTATAGAAGTGTGTATGCATGACCCCCATGAAATACCAAATTCCACATGTTAATATTGAGAGTAGAAGATTCCACATGTATGTTATTTTCACTCGATGACCATCTGTCGAATTATATACAATTTTTCGATTTCCAATTCTTAAACTATCCACAATAAGCGATATTTCCCAGTTCTTGAGAGCCACATCGAGAATGCCTAGCGTCAAAATGCCTAGAATTCTCACAAAAATCAAGGTTATACGATGCTTTTTCGGTAAAATATCATTCTGTACATGATGCTCTGCATTGAGTTGATGAAAGTTAAATTCTTGCTTGGTAAGAGGTGGAAATGAAGAGTGCTTTCTCAATGACTTGTTGCTACCATTACTACTACTGCTACTATGCTTGAGCTTATAGCTAGCCCTTTCGGGGTGTGGAATTGTTGACGTACTGGCAACATTTGTCGCACCGTTATAATTGCCATTCTTGTCACCTGCCAACGTGATCATGCCTATGGGAGAAGTAGGTGTGCCGTGAAATGAGGGTGATGAAGAGGCAGACATTTTTTTTCTTGCATACTAACGACATGGTTTGCAGTCGCATTTGTTTGCAGAGAGCCAAAATGCGCTTCGCCCGAATTTTTTTGCTAAACCTTCCAAAAGAATTTTAGAACCCAAACTCGACCTGAGCCAAAGCGCTGGAACCAAATTGGAGAAAAACCAAGTTCACAAAACTGGGTGCAACAATCTCAGAGAGATTCGTGAAGTGGAAAACTACGACACCTATTACTATCAATATCCGAGGGTCACGCATACTTTACCGCCATTCGAGTTGATGTTAATTAATCAATGCCGCTTTACAGTGAAATGGAAAGACCTCTATCCTCAAAGAAGTCTAAAATTGAGGCGACACTGGTGCAATTACTAAACTCAATAATATCATTGGATAGAAATTGGTGATGCGAGTACAGCATAAACATTACGTGGTGGTGAAGCAACTGGAAAGGAATACCTCCGACTTGAATTGAAATTTGAAGGTATCGCTCAATGCATTCGAAAGGAACTTGGTTGAATCCAGCAAAAAGTGCAGGATTGCTTAACAGACCTCGTGCGCTCATGATTCCATCACAGCCAGTATATGAAGCTAAATCATTTGCGTCTTTCAATGAAAAAACGTCTCCATTATGCATGACAGGGATCTGTAGCGCTTGTTTCACAATTTTTGGACCATCTGGATTGACCTTTGTGTTTTTTGTTCGTTGTTTGTGAGTTCGACCGTGAACAGTGACCCAACTAGCACCAGCTTTTTCAATTTGTCTTGCTAAATCAATAGTTTTTCTAAACTCTAAGGAATCATCGTCTGGATGAATTCGAATTTTCACACCAATTGGTCGAAAAGTTCCAGATATAAACTTGTTGTTCGCTTCATGGACCATGTCAAAAATCTTTTGTGGTTGTGTCACTAAGGCTGCACCTAAATTTTCTTTCATGACATAGGGTTGAGGACAGCCACAGTTGATATCAATTCCATCACAAAAAGGTGCAATATATTGACAAGCCAAACTAAAATCTGTTGGATTATTGGCTGTAGTGGTGAAAGAGCGAGATATAATATTAAATGATGGTAATTTACACATTCAATAGTTAACAATAATTTGAAAATAATATTTCATCAATGTCAAATAAATTGATGAAAAAGTTTGTCAAATTTAAAACAACAACAAATCATACCTGCAAATTGTACCACGAGAGGTTTATCGTGAACGTGTGTTGCAAAATCTGAGTCTCTGGCCTTTTGTGATTTACTGAAACTATCGGCCATCATCATTGGTGTATACACGACGTCACAATTATACTCCAAACACAATAATCGAAACGCTAATTTTGAATAGCGAACCATCGGAGCTTGTACTTTCAAATAAGTATTATTTTGTTTGGCATCTCGAAACATTTGCATAATATCTTGATGAGGTTTCATTTCATCTATCGGAATATATTCATCTGAAGAGTGATTATTTGTGTTTAGAAGAGCATAATTCTCAGCCAAATTGAACCTCTTTTGTGGGGTTCTGGTGTGTTGTTCTGTGAGGGGAAGCATTTTTAATTAAAAATTTATTTCATCATCATGACTTCACATCATCCGAAACGAGTGTTGGAAGGCTTGAGCCAAAATCTAGACATGTTTGAGAAAATGTTTGAAAAGTATTTTGATAAAGTGTAGGTTGAATTGGATGAATCAGAAATGAAATATAATCATCATCATTTGATGTATTCAATATTATTTCAAAATTCAAATTTCCATCATCACTATAATTGACTACTTCTTATACTCACCACCAGAGAAAACTCTCTAGATGAACCCTTCTCAAAAGAGGAAGCCCTCTCCGAATTATCCAAAATACAAAAACATTTCTACACTTTGACCTCTGTCTTTGATAAATTCGATTTGAATGCCATGTTTGGATCTCTTCAAGAATGTACACCAGAAGCAGCCACCAAACGAGAAAAGGACATTGAGGAAAAGAAACAACTCCTAAAGACAATTGCCAACAACACAGCAACCGTTCAAGGATTAATTTCAAAATTTGATTTGGTGATGAAGGAGTGAATCTTTTCAATCTTCCAAATGACACTCTCAACTTTTGCACCTGTAAAACCTCTGAAGCTAGCTATCAAAGAATTGAAATCCGAACAAAAGCCTTTCTGGAGGCCCCTAGAGAATATCAGGGAGGGTGAGCCAAAGCGTAGGCAACCAGCCTATACCCAACCATTCTTGGCGACGTTGACGAACTCAAGTGTCATCACGAAAATAAACATCTCCAACCAAAAAAAATGCCTACAGCAAACAAAACGTTCTGGCAGAAGCTGAGTGATCAACACAACCACATCAGCAAGTTTCTTCACTTCAACAAAACAACACGCAAACCAGAGTAGGAAACAGAGAAAACAATTCATCGAACTGAACAAACCATCAGTGGAATTCCTAGTCGTCTATTGTTGTACATTCTGCTTTTCCGATGGCCTTCACAATTTCTTGATCGTTCCCAAACTTCGACAACAGCAAATCATACAACATAAGCACATCCACAACGGCATTATGTGCTATTCCGGGAAGAGAGTCACATACTTTTTCTCTAAAGTGGTTTTCTAATCCCTTTTTTCCAAGCAAGTTTTTTTGCATAGTAGAACAATAGTAAATTGTTGA
This sequence comes from Naegleria lovaniensis, assembly GCF_003324165.1. Taxonomy (NCBI): domain Eukaryota; phylum Heterolobosea; class Eutetramitea; order Acrasida; family Naegleriidae; genus Naegleria; species Naegleria lovaniensis. Next base: position 32,510 of record NW_025407892.1, read on the forward strand.
TCGGAGTTTAAGTGGTGCAATTGCAGCACTAAAGAAAGCCTTGTCCAAACCAGTTGAATGAACCAACAACATCACATCAGCAGTGTCATTCCTAGTCAAATAATTACAAATTTTAGGAATCATGTTTTGCAATGTTTCACTTTCATCCAAAATCTGAAATTTAGTTTCGTGCATTTGTAATGCAATAGAACTCCACACACCACTAGGGGATACAAATATGGAATGTAATTCATTACTAAATAATGATAACATTGCAAATTGAATTATGGAGTTGCATTTTGGAGAAAATCCTGTTGTTTCTAAATCTAGCACAAAGAAGTTCAATGGTCGTCTTGTCTCTTGATTGATACAGTGAGGCGTGGGAATTGATTTAAGAGGTGCAAAATTATATTGAATAGTCAACCTGTTTTTGAATTTTGAAATCAGGTAAGGTGGTTTGTGTTGTACAATAATATTCTCATTGTTTTTGCAACTTTGTTTCCTAAAAGCAACATCTTTTTCTAATTGAGCAGAAAATTGCAAACATTCTAATTGAGCAACTGTTGCTTCTGCTTCTTCGTCTGAAAATTGATGTTTAGCTTTCAAATGATTTGTAAAAGACCCTTTGATAATATATGGTTTTTGTTTTTTACATCCAGAAACAGGGCAGCATAAATATATACATTTAGGAGCACACACTTCAGCCCTCAACGTAGTTTTTCTTGAGTAAGTGGCTACGTTTTGATTAATAATTTGTAATTCTTTGCAAGTTTTTTTCTTGACATTTCTATCAAGTACAATTCGACCAGGAAGAGTTGGTAAAATCTTGATAACCAATTTCATACCAAAATAATGATCAGTTAATGGAATATCTGGGAGTGAGAACCCACGAACATCGTCAGTGGAATGTAATATTAAAAATATATAGAATGAAAATAGTGCGCTTTGGCAAAATTGTTTGGTTGTTGGCTTGGGAAACATTCCTCGAATTATTGAAAAGAGTAGCTCTTCATAATTTGTTGTAATGCAACTGGGTTTGAAATTTGGAAACCGAGACGCTAATGCAAGAAATCCTTCAAGTGTGTGAACACATATTTTCTTCGTTTTTTTGGGATAATTGGGTAATTTTTCGAAAATTGTTTTGCTTTCACTCAAAATATCAATTATATCCGGACTGTTATCATTAATGCAGTCATAAATATCACGAATTAATTCAAGGTAACCAGCAACACTATTTGCCTCTATAGTGCCAATTTTACGTAATTCTTGCAATACAGGTCGTTCTGTTAAATTTAGACATGATTTCAAATTCATAATATCCGTAGGATCAACTTCTTCTCTGTCGAGTAATCGATACAATGTCCTATGTTGTATCATGTAATAAATTATGGTCTGCATTGAGATTTTCTCGTGCAATATTGTTCCATTAAATAATACATTTCGTTGATTTTTGAAATTGTGAACGTAATCATTGACGAAAATGAAGTCTTTGTGTTTTTTTCTAACAATTGTTTGCACAGCATGTGCATCAATTTCTGCATCAGAACATCCACACACAATTGTTACAGATTCTTGGAGCAACTCTTTGAAATAAAGTATTTTGCTAGTGACAAATTCAAGTACGTCTGTTTCAGAACTAACTCCAAACCAACCCAGCGGTAAATGCCATGAATTATCGATGGCATTAATAGAAAATAAAATCATTTGGTCTATTAGATGTTTAACACCAAATTGTTTCACGTCTTCAACAGTGTAACAATATTTTTCACTTCCAACAATTTGATCTCCCAAAACATCAAAATGTTTAAACACTTTCATTCCATCAAACGAGATACATGTATCTTTACAAGAGTCAGGCAGTAACATGTTCTTTAGGGTAAGTGTGATGTCGGGAATCATACCATAACAACCAGCAGGTGTCCATTGTTTAACAGTATTCCAACTTGGTATAATTAGATTATATTTTAAATGATTAAAATTATTCCGTTCAATATTTTGATTGCGCTCTCCTCCCATTCTGATGAAAAATTGTTTTCCACAATAATATTTCATCACAACCCAATATCTTCTTTCAACCTCTGAATATTTGTGATGAAATGGATTCTTTGCATAATTTTGCAACTGATTGAATATAAAGGATCCAAAAAATGTCTCTAAGAATGGAGTAAAGCTTGACCTTGGAACCTTCAAAGCTTGTGTATCACGGTGTTCATTGTTCGTAATTTGTTTGTTGTTGTATTGTGTCGACAATGCTTCATTGTATGAAGTTTGAGCTTTTCTAAACACTGTTAAAAGTTTGTGTTCATCTTGGCTGACTGGTATAAATGGCACAAGTTTACACAATAACTCATACATCAATAATGGAAATGATATTAATTGCTTGGGTTGTGGTAAAATTCCTTTCAATAGCATTTCAAATATATCATGCCTATTTTCCATGATTGAAACTAGGTGTTTTTCCAATTCACTACATTGACGACACTGATTTTGAAAAATACTACAATATTTTGAACAACATGCTGATTCTAAGGTGAGTTCGTCTCGAATAACGCCAATTATGTCATAATCGCAATTATAAATTTGTTTTCCTGTTAATAATTTAGAATAATTGTTCCGATTTATACCTCTGCAAACGTATTTCAGTTCGGAATAGCACTCTTCATAACTAACATTAGTAGCTGGTGTAATATTTTCAACCATGAACGGTTGATCTTCAAAATAAACTCTTTTCTTTACTGACGGCATTATTGAAGCAGTTGAACGAATATCGGGAGCATTGTGGTTGTGTTGATCACTCAGCTTCTGCCAGAACGTTTTGTTTGCTGTAGGCATTTTTTTTGGTTGGAGATGTTTATTTTCGTGATGACACTTGAGTTCGTCAACGTCGCCAAGAATGGTTGGGTATAGGCTGGTTGCCTACGAAGCTTTTTCTATCTGGCTCACCCTCCCTGGAGAATATGAGACTTGCAAGAACACGCACGATCCATAGAGAACCATCAAATAAAAATGGCCCAAACATCAAAGTGTCTTTTTGTGTTTCTGGAAGGAGTGCTGATGAATAATCATAATTCATCGTCTTCAGAAAGTTTCTTGCTGGAACAATCCAAACATGAGGAAATGGATCGTATTTGTAGATTGGGTGGCACAACACTCATTCATACTCGGAAATTAACCCATTCCGATTTCAACAATAGTTTGATGAATACAGACACAGCTTACATGATGCAATTGTTTGATTATTATGATCCTATACAGCCCGAAGATGATGAGGAAGAGGAGTCTTGGAAAAAACACAACGAACTCCGATTAGAAAAACAAAGTTTATTTTGTAAATACAAGAAATTGAAAGTTCAAACATGGACCACCAACGCAAGTGTTTTACAAATTTTTTGTAACAGAAAGGACAAGGTGAAATTAGTTAGCGATCTATTCAGCAGCGATCAAGAGGACGCATTAGTGGAGAATGCTGCTTCAGCCATGTTAGAAAATGACATTTTGTTATTGCATGATAATGTATCGAAATTGGAAACATCTCAAAAAGTGCTAAGAATCGAACATGCGGATCAATTGATCAAGAAAATTACAGAAAAATTTTCACAGATGCAACAAACAACACCTGCCTTGAAGGTCTATCATGTGCTACTTTTTAGCTGCCCATTTAATGAGACCATGACCTCGCAGCATACAAAATCTCTTTTCAAACCATTACAAAGTTATCAACAAAAGAATGGACAAAATATTTCACACCTCGTTTTTGATGAGCCATCGATGATTTGCGTCCAATATTGTGAAGAAGAAACCAGAAGAGACAACAATGAACATCTCACAGAAAAATCATGCTTGGAAAATGCTGGAAATTCATCCATACTTGTTGATTTTATACTAGCTGAAGTAGCTTATAAGTTACGAAAGAGTCCAAAATATGGAGCATAAATATTTACAGTGTTAACACAACATGTTTTGAAAAGAACAATTCGATATTCTTGAATTTCAGCATAATGAGCAGTTTCTTATCGGGAAAGAGTGCACGACTGCGTGAGATTTGAGACACATTATTCATCTCATGAATGAGAAGGCACAGCTTACATTCTGATGACGAAAGATTTGCTCACAATACTCAGTAATTGAAGACCGTTCAACATTCACCAGCTGGGGTATACAATGAATTTGGTCCAGGATTAGATGGTTCTTTAATCATAGAACAAAGTCTTCCGCAACATCAAAAAAGCCACCGTTCGCCAAATTTGCGCTTTACACTGTCAGCCGTCATTCTCAAAAAAAATGTCATCACAGGTCATTCCACCAGCTCAAAAGGAAGAGAGTCCCATGCGTGTGGGTGTTAGGTTTCGACCCTTCCTCAAGTCAGAAGTCGAAAGCTGTGGCAGTGAAAAACCAAAGTGTTGTGCAGCTTTTCACAAAGTATGTGACTCGTGTTACATTTTTCAACAATATCTCACATCATTTTCAATAGAACGGAAAAAACATTTTGATCAAAGTAAGTTGTTATTTTCCTTCGATTTTGTTTGGAATCACCATTCTCATCATGGTCGTCATCATCGTCAACATTCGACTGGATTCAATTACAATATTGTTTTGATTTTCATTAAAAATCTTTGACATCAACCATTTTTGGCAATTGACTCAACACCATCATCAACACGACCGTAATCATCTCTGCACCATCGACACAACCCCATCAACATGCCCGCTCTTCTCTCCTTTATACCCATTTCTCAAATACATTAGCACGGAGTTTCCAATAGTGTCGAATTCACATTTGAAAGAATTTTAAAAACGACCAACACTCAGGAAGATGTCTTTGCAACGTGTGGCCATGAAATGATGCAACGAGTGTTGAAGGGTCAACATTGTACCTTGTTTTCGTTTGGTGCTTATCAAACAGGTAAAACTTTCACACTTTTCGGAAATACAACCAAAGCTTCGAATTGGGCCTCCGAGAGTGAGCCTCAAAAGTTTGATGGAATTGTTCCTCGATTTATTCGATCAATTTTTAATTATATTATGAATGAGTCGCCTGAGAATATTGAATTTTCAGTGTCGTTGAATGCTTTTGAAATTTGTGGAATGGAAAATGGAATGGATGCTTTGATGAATGATTTGTTGAAAAATTCAAATGTTGAAAGCAAGTTGGACGTGTTGGTGGAGGAGGAAACCAATGTTGTGGAAATTGTTGGACTGACGGAAGTGTTTGTGACAAGTGACGTTGAATTGTTTGAATCCGTGGCAGGTGCTTTGGCGAAACGATCCAAAAGTAAGTGACTTGTAAATTTATTCAAATTTAACACATGGTCCTTGTCTTCAATATATTTCACGTTGATTATTGAATTGGATAAATACACCTTCTAATCGTTCACACACTTCACACAGAACATAGTTCGGCCTTCTTTGAAATTAAATTTGTACAACACGACACTCAAACTAATTTAACCAAAGAAAGTCGATTTACTGTCATTGATTTAGATGCAGAAAGACCTTCCGATCCACATCGTACCATTCGTCAAAACGGTTGTAAAGTATTCCAAGATGTTGCTGAAGCTCTCTATTCCGAATCGGATGAATACGATTACTTCTCAACTACTCTCAAATGTTTACTCTTTTCCAGAGTTTTTGTGAACACGGCGAGTTTTGCATTTGTGACCTTGTCACCCATGACCAATGTTGTGGAAGAACAAACTATTCCATTCTTGCAATTGGCTTCCAAGATTAATGAACTTTCGAGTGATGTCACTGTGAATTATATTCAGGAACAAGAATTGTTGACGGAAGAGGAAATTTCACAACAAGAACTGGTACCACAACAACAAGCTCAACAAACCATTTCACAACCAGAAATTCAAGAAATTCCAAAAACTCAGCCAGTCATTGAAGAACAACCACTATCATCCTCAACAATTCAAGAAAAACCTCAAACAGTGGTGGTAGAAGATGAAAAAATTCCTTCTGTTCAAGAAACGGCTCCAAAAGAAGAGTCTCATCCTCAACCATCCACTCTGAAAGAAGCAACACCCAAAGAATTGAACCAATCATTAGAAACTTCAAATACTGGTACAATCAAGGCATCTTCTCAAACTAGTAGTGAGAAGATTAAAGAAATTCCTCAACCACAAGTTGTCATCACTCCTTCCGTGAGCGTTGTGGATGTGAAAACGTCTGACGATTATCAAAAATTAATGAATGAGGAATTACTCTTGGTTCCTTCATTAGAAAGTAAAATTTCATCTCTGAAAGAACAGTTAGAACATGAAGAAGAGAAAACGGCACAACTCGAAAGAAAGATTCTCAAACACGAGACACAATCCAAGGAAACCAAAAAGCAATTGAAAGAAAGTCAATCATTGTTAGAGCAAGCTCAAAAAGAAAGAGATCGATTTGAAAAACAATTTAAGGAATCTCAAGAAGAATTGCAACAGTTGAAGGAGAAGTTGATCAATGAAGAATCGAACAGGGATGAACTTGCTGAAAAATTAGCAGAATTTGAAAAGAATAATCAACTTGGCAAAAACATTGAAGAAGATTACAAGTCACAAATTCAAAAACTTCAAAAGGAAGTTCAAGAATTGAAAGAAAGTTCTAAAAAAGCCAAACCATCGGTATCCACTCCTCTCGATAAAAAATCAGAAGAAATCGAACAGGAAACTATTTCACACTTGAAAGCTCAATTCGAAGAATTGAAATCCATCAATGCAGAACTCTCTTCCAAATTAGATCAAGTTGAAAAGAAGAACATTGAACTCGAAGAAGAATTAGTCGAAGCAGAGAAAAAAGCTCTCGAAGCGGACGATCCTTCTCATCAACTCATTGAAAAGTTAAAATCCAAAAACAAGCTCTTATTGGAACAACTCAATGCTGCTAAAAGAGAAAATTTGAAAGCACGTGAAAAGACCTCTGAAACTTCAATGAAAACACTCGAAGTGAAAATTTCAGAATTTCAACAATTGGTGTCACAATTTAGTAGTGGCTCACCTTCCATAGAACAAACAGTCATCAAATCAACCACTGCTACAGATTCACAACAAGCTTCATCCAATGCAGAAGAAGATGATCTTTCATTGAATCCACAAGAAAAGTTGAACATGCAAAAATTGAAAGAAAAAGTTACTGACCTCACCAACAAACTCAGTGCAGCTCGAAAGAAGTCAACAGAAATGGAAATTGCAAGAATGAAATGGCAAGAAGGTGAAAAAACATTTAAACAAAAAATTACTCATCTCGAAAATGAAATGGAAGAATTACGACAAAAATTTGTATCCAAAGAAAATTCACTCAAAGAAGAAATTGACCAACTTCATATGGAAATTAACACACTCAAAGAAAATGAACAAAAACTTCGAAATGAAACTAGAAAACTCGAAAAGGAAAAGAAGGATCTCGAACAAACCATCAAGACTGAAAATGCCAATCGTAAAAAGAGTGTCATGGTGTTACAACAAGTGCATGAAAGTAATAATGGAATTTTACGAAATGAACTCGTTCAAGCGAAAGAAAAAATTGAAATGTTAGAACGTGAATTGAAGAAACAAGGAATTTTATTTAACACTGGCTCTGCATTGATGAGATCTCAATCCATTTCACCTACTCAATCCAATGATACCTTGAATAGTACCAATAATGAAACTGCAGTGGTCACACCTCCTAAAACAGTGAATGAAAATTCAGAGAAAAAAGACAAAATACCAAAACAGCAAAATATGAATTCAAAAAGAATTTCAGTAAGAATTAACAAGAATACAATGCAACAAGTTCGTTCTGAATTGGAATCAAATCGTACACAACAACAACAGCAGTTGAAGAGTCCATCCAAGAGTCCAGCAAAGAGTCCAGCACTTTCAACCTCTTCATTGGATTCCATGGAAGATGTCAAACATGTGGTCGATGAAGATGACGAGGAATATGACGCTGCTGAGCCCACAAATTCTGCCGCTTCAGACTATAATCCACAACTGACTGAAGGCACCATTTCCGAAAATGTAAAACCCAAATTCGACAAGAATGGAAATCTTTACAAGAAGGGACCCAAAATTAACATTTTCAAAAAGAGATTTTTCAAAATTGATGGACATCACTTGTATTATTTCCATGATGCCAAAGATCTCTCGAAACCTTTAGGTGTTATTGATTTACGAGTGGCTCTTTCAGAAATTGCTCCAGAAAAATCGAGTAATAAGAGAAGATTTGTATTCAAAGTGGAAATACCGGGAAAGATTTATTACATGTCGGCTCCATCCAAGGAAGATCGAGATGAATGGGTTGTTTCTTTGCAACAATTGATTCAAAAACTCAAAGATGAAAATTCTTTTTAACTAGTAAAGACTCCACAGAAACGATAATATTTCGTCGCAAGTAATAGTCTGTCCACCATAATTAAACTCTAAAAACAACAACTACTCTTGCACTTGCCTGTGCCATCTCTTTATCGTACCTTTCTTTCTTTCTTTGTTCTTCATTTTGATGAGTCAGTCCTGGTGTAATGTACATGAATTCAATGAAGGGCAAATGATTGGTTCGCTTGCTTGTTGAGAAGTATAGTATTTTAAATATTAACATGACGTTTATGTTAAATTCAAGAAAAGCTTATGTTTGTTTTCCTCATCCTTCAAACGTTCTTAGATGTCCTCCGTTGGATGCATGTCTTCAAACTATCCTCCTCTCAAAGAAACGACTACATGAAATTCCAATTCCTTCTGATCATCAGGAGGAGAGTAATTCAACAGCAAATCACTCACATGATAATCTCCTTCCCACACTCGATGATTGAACACCACTCTCAGCATGCAATTTAATGTCTCATCATCCAATGAATTTCCTTGATGTTGAGCCCATGCTCGTTTAATTTCCATGATCGAGGTGGAATCGGAAATGGTGATTGGAAATTTGCCAGTCACAGTTTTAATGATGGCATTCCTTGTGGGTGCTTGGAAAGATGGTTCTTTGTGCTTCGTGATGGTGTTAGTAGTGGTTGATGATGAAGGGGAGTGCTGAGTCATGACAGATTGTTTGTTATTTTCTTGTTAACAGTGGAAATGAAGGCAAAATTGCGTCATTGGATGACTTGAACGTTTATTCAATTTCCAAGTTTACAAATGAGTTGTTCAATTTCAAATAGAACAAGATGATATTGTCGAAATACATGATATGAACTCAAAACATAAACTGTTCATCATATAGTTCTTTCACAATGTTATGACTTATAATGAATAACTGAATGGTTTTTGGGAATCTTTCTTATTGGAATACTTGTTTTTAAGATTTTCGAAATACTCGTTCAAATAACCATCGTCGTAATTATAGGTCAGCATGTGAGGCTTGTTTAAGTATTCACTCAGCATTGATTGAGCCCGCTCCTGAATCGTCTTATAGTCTGGTCTGTTTGATTTAATTCTATTACACAATCCAGTAGTAACAAATTGCTGCAACTGATCTGAAAAAAGAATTTTGTCCTTCATAACGTATCGTGTACCTTCAATAACTTTTACAATAGTTCGACCAAGAGCATAGATATCTGTTTTGGGAGATGGGTCTTCGTGCCATGGAGTTTTATAGCCTTCTGTCCCAATGGCACATCTGCCTTCAGTAATTGTTAATTCTCCACGAGCAAGTCCTAAATCTGCCAAAACTACTTTGAATTCATCTTGCTTGAAGTTTTCAACCAAAATGTTATGCACTTTTACATCCCTATGGAGAACTTGACCACACTCTTCATATAAATACATTAACGCCTGGCTGATCTGAATGAGTACACGGTAAATCATGGTTTCTGTAATGGGATATTTACCTAAATGGTGTTGGTAAATCTTCATTTCCAAAAAAAGTCTACCATCAATTTCTTCGCAACTGTAGCATTCTGCAATATGGGCATGTTTAAAGGTTTTGGTAGACCTGCCAGTTGAGATTCTTTGCTTTTGGTTGCAATGGACACAACTTTCACGGCCGTTTCTTCATTACCAACCCAAGTAACTTTGAACACACTGCCTTGTCCTCCTTTACTCAAGAATGCTACTCTGGCTATGGTTCTTTTAATCTTTGCTGCAAACACTTCAAGATGACTGTTATAAAGTTCCAGTGAAACTATTTGGTTAGAATCGGTATCGCTCTTCTTTTTTTTACTTTGGTCCCAATCTTCAGGTTCTGTTTCGTCATTGTCTTCACTGGTTCTCTTTTTTGAATGTTGATTAGAAGGAACACGATGGAACCTGTTCGAAGAAGAAGCAGATCGGTTATGTTCTGGTTCTCTTTCAGTGGACCCATCGCACGATAAGTCAAGACGACCATGAGACAGGCTATTGGGTGATGTTTTGTTTTTGCCAGAGGATGATGAGTGTTGTCTTGACATTTTTTTCTTGATCAAGTGTCAAATTCGAACATCGTTCGAGAACTCGTCAAGTAAAAAAAATGGAAAATCGATGGCAAAACATGTATTCATCTGGACAGCCTCAAGAACGTGATTACTCAAGCCATTCTACGTACAACACTTCTCATGCTTTCAATAACCAGCCAGGACTGAACCATACGGCTTCTCATTCTACTTACAATAACTCTCGTCGGGTCTCTTCGAATAATTTGAGTGATCAAGGCTTTCCACCCACCATAGGATCCTCCAATTCTTCGAATTACATACACAGCAACCCACAAACGATGATCTATAATCGTCATCGAGAACCGTCTACCATCACTCGTATGAGCAATATTGATCATACAAACAATCCACATGATCCATTGATCGTACACGGTTATCAAGGTCAGGAAGAAATGAACACTTCTCCAAGTCGTAGCCCACAAAATTCGTACCGAAACACGATGGACAATGGGCAGCCTCCAAAGGTTGCCGTTGTTGCCAATACCGTCAGACAACATATTTCCGCTAATCAAGCCAGCAATAATCACGTTGGAAATCCAAGACGAAACGATTCGAACGGATCTTTACCCTCAATTCCTTCTCAGTTTTACCGAGGTGGTAACTCTCAAAGAAACGAACAAGATATCATTGAGAGTTATCTGGAATATCTCACGACCAAGTACAAGACTCCTGATAACATTGTACGATTGGAATACATGGATAAAGGTGCCTTTGGTAAGGTGTTTAAAGTACGAATTGAACAACCAGGAGAGGAACCTTTGGAGTTTGCTGTGAAGATGATTCAAAAAAACTCGGGAAATAATTATGTGAAGGAAAAGATTCCATTGCAGCTTAACCATGATAACATTATTACGATTTATGACGTGTTTGAAACAAGAATTGGAAATGATGAAGTACTTGGTCTAAAGATGAAACTCTACTTGGGCACTTTGAACGACAGGTATGGGACAGATAGGAATATGCCTCAAATTATTGCTGTTCAAGTACTTTGCCAAATGGGAAACGCTATTTGCATTGTCCACCAACATTCTCTTCTTCATCATGATATTTCTGGAAATAACGTTTTAATTGAAGAGTTTGATGCCCGTTCTCAGCAAATTAAAGTTGTGCTTGCAGATTTCTCTTTATGTAGGGAGGTTGATTCGGTGAGAGAAGGAACCGTAGAAACCATGGCACCTGAGGTTGACAAACCGTATGTGAATGACATTTATAGTTTAGGACAAATGATTTCGAATTTGACAGTTAATTCACACCTTAGCAGACCCATGAGAGAGTATTTAAGCCTAATGACCAGTAATGATGTGTTAAAACGTCCTTCCGCTGAAACCATTGAGCAAGATGTTACAGAAAGAGTGTTGTCACCTGGACCAGATTTACAAATTGTTGAAAGTTTCTACAAAACACTCAGAGCCGAGCGACTGGAGGAGGGTTTGAATAACCTGAAAAAAGAAATGAAGCAAAGAGCAACAGAAATTAATGAACAACGAACAGCTGTTGTGAAAGAAAGAGAAATAGCGGGACAAACACTCGTGACAATTGCTAAATTTTTATTCGCCGTTCCTGCTACCTTACTGTTCACAGTTCCAGAATACTATTTGATCGTGATATTGATACTGATGCTTGTTGGATGGAATTATTGGCGTCTATTTAAACAACAAAACCAAATATTGAAAGAATTGGAAAAGGTTAAGCTAGAACAGAATGTTAGCGAGAACAGTAAGATTTCTTTTATTTTGAGAGATTTAGACAAGGCAGTTGGTGATTATGTTCATTCAATAAGGTCCCAAACAGACGCAAGTCCAAGAAATCAATTCGAAAGATTTTGGTTTGTTATGGAATGAAATTCGTTCGATGTTACCAATCACAGTATTGCAAATGCAATGATTAAACACACAAATCTTAACAAACGACTCTGCACTCTTCCTAGATCATTTTGAATTCTCCAACCATGTTGTTCTTTTGGTGTTGTCATGACATTGTTTATTTTTGTGATTGGCACTTATTTTCCAATTCGATTCATAAAGTGAATTGCAAAGTACATTAAGATAAATTTTATACAAGTTTAAGGGTTACAGTAGATCATGATTTCTCACACATGCTGACGTCGATTTCAATTTTGTAACACACAAAATTAATTCTTCTTGCATTTTTGAAGCTTGTTCAATCTTCTGATAAGTCTAACAATAACGCTTCCCTTATTCTTCTTGGAAACCTTTCTGAGGACCTTCTTGGCTTGCTTCTTAACCTTCTTTGCCTTCTTAATGGTCTTCTTTGCCTTCTTGGTAATCTTCTTGAGTCTCTTCACAGCCTTCTTGACCTTCTTGTTCAACTTCTTCAACAACTTTCTGAATTTCTTAATCTTCTTTTGGCACTTTTTGATGAGAACTCTCTTGTTGCGACGAATGGCCTTTCTGACCTTCTTGACCTCTCGATCGAGTTTCTTTTCAACCTTTCTCTTAATTTGCTTGACCTTCTTCACTGCCTTCTTTGCACTCTTCACAGCTTTCTTGGCTCTCTTGATTGCCTTCTTGGCCGTCTTAATTGCCTTCTTGATGACCTTCTTGACAATCTTCTTATTGCCCTTCTTGATCAACTTCTTGGCCTTCTTGATAATGTTCTTGGCTTTTCGGACAGACTTGTTAGCCTTCTTTTCTTGCTTTTTAGCTTGTTTGGTGCACTTCTTTCCAACCTTCTTGACCTTCTTGGCAGTCTTTCTGGCCTTCTTTTGTTGCTTCTTCTTTTGAATCTTTCTCTTGATAGAGCACTTTCCTCGCACAATCTTCAACTTGCCAGCTAAAAGTTTGATCTTGTCTGGAATGGATTTCAAAGACCATTGCTTGCCTAATTTCTTCTTCAATACCAACAACTTTTTCACAACCTTGTTGAGTTTCTTCACTTGCTTCTTCTTGAGACCCAATCGACGAGCAGCCTTCTTTTGAATCTTCTTGATGGCCTTCTTGGCAGCCTTCTTCACTGCCTTCTTTGCCTTCTTGACTTGTTTCTTCAATTTTCTTGCCTTTCGTTGACACTTCTTGGCCTTTCTCTTCAATGCTCTTGCTGTTCTTCTGTACTTCTTGGCAATGATTCCTCCAACCTTGCGAGTGAAACGACGAGCCTTCTTATATGCCTTCTTATACTTGGTCATGAATCTCTTGGAGAGTCTCTTCCATTTCAAGTATTTAGAAGTGAGCTTTTTCAAGATCTTTTTGGCCTTCTTGGTTGCTTTTCGTTGAGCCTTCTTGATGGCCTTCTTTGCCTTTTTAGATGCCTTCTTGACTGCCTTCTTGATCTTTCTTGAAGTCTTGTTGAAATTCTTGGTGAGAGAACTACTCTTGAACACTCTCCATTTCTTCAATGGTTTTGGAACGGTGATTTTCACTCCGGTTGGTTTTGGAGATTTCTTGCTGTTGACAGTAGGTTTTCCTCCTTTCACTGCTTCAGTGTCAGCAGCAGCGAATACAATTGCAGCACTGAGTAACAATGCGAGAAGTGTATAAAGCAATACAGATTTGGACAACTTCATTGTTGAGAAAAAGTTGTTGTTGTTTTGTTTTTTTCTGTTGATGTTTTGAAAGTTGTAGTACAAGTGGCGAGAATTTATAGAAGTGATTGGAGTGATGATGGGAGATGAGTGTAAATACTTGTTGTATGAGGGTGCAGTAAAGCAGGAAGAGACACGGCGGGTTCATGATGAAGGTTGTATTCGGGTAGTTAAATGTGACATGATTGAATTTACAAGTCGAAAATTGACGATTAATTGTGTGAAAAAGGATGATGGCAGGTGACAGCAGGTATTGTTTTGAACTCTACTAAAATTGATGTTGTTCATTGGAATATTGAATGTGATACAAGCAGGACGATACAACGAATCCTTGACATTTCTCACACATGAATCAATCTGTACTCAATCTTCTCTTGTTGAAACTTACTTGTGAAAGCAACACTTTGGGTAGAGTAGAGTAAGTACTGTAAATTCAGGTATTTTAAAATATTAAAAATTGTGTGAGACAGTTTAATACAACCATGTCAATTAATACTTAATGTCGTAACCTTTCTTGAGTGCAAACTCGTTGAGCCATGTGGCAATTTCCTTGACTTCTAAGGCTCTGGCAATTTTAACACTTTGAGGATCCAAAGGATTGGAGCTTCTTAAATCCAAGTGGTGAGCTCCTTTTTCAATGTACACTAATTTAACTTTGCTATTTGTTTTAGTTGGTGCTAGTACACCTCCTGTTGTGATGTTTCAACCATATTTTAAAAAGCAAATAGGTAAGAAATCAATGATAAAAACCATTTCAATACCATCAATATTGCCAATTTTTGTGTGATTGTCATCCACAATAAATATTCAATAACATACCTCCATGCCAAGGATCTAAATCTCCGTTGGAAAATACAATATTAGTTGCATCTAGGACTGCTCGTTTACCACCATAATTTGTAAGTATCCAATTGGTTCTTGGAGTTGTCTGCCACTTTTGTTGGCAGTATGCAATAAATGCATCAAGATTCCATGGTGAAGAGATGAACATATCAGTTGCAGGGTATTGACCAATTGGCATAACCATTTCAGTACATGTTTGATATTCCCATGCATTGTCTCCAAGTGATGGACTATCTGGTTGAGTTAAATTATTACAAAAGCCAGCACTTCCACTGTAATTGTAGTAAACTGAGGCACCTTCAAGAATAGCTTTAAGGTAGCTATCAGTTGTAATGACAGATTCCTTGCTCATCAACGTAGCAATACGATTACAAATTTCATTGATTGGGAAACCTGGTAAAGGTTGTAAGAAGCTGTTTGGATAAGGATAATCAACCATTGGTAAAGTTTGATATGCTTGATTCAACCATCCAATCAATTGATTGACATCATTAGAAGTTCTAATACCTGGAGAACAGACCTTAAATTGCATGGTAAGCTTTTGCAACATGGTTGGAGTATTATCTTGAGATATCTTTTGCAAGGCATTGAAGGCTGTTTTGATGACAGAGTCACAAGTCTCGCGGTAGACAGCTAAATTACTGGCCTTATTGAAATCTTGAGTACAGATTTGATTGTAAACATTGGGAGGAGTGAGACCAGTAAATTGGAAAATAGGAGCACTTGCTGCTATTGCTCCATCGACAATGTGTGGATATTTAAAGCGAATCCAAGAAGCTAACATTCCACCATAGGATCCTATTTTGAAGAGTCATTTCATCAAAGAAATTTTAAAAAGTATATGAACTTACCACCAAATGCACTATGCGTTCATGTTGGGTTGTGAATGATGATATGTTAAACACACACGTGGGTTTAAGCACAAAAATAAATGGTAGTACTTATGATACTACTTACATGACAGGATTTGTTCTCTTTTCATCCAATCCAAATGTTTCAGTAATGAAATAGGCATAATCCGCAAGTGCTTGCTCGCTAGTCAACCATTTAATTTTATCAGGTTTGAATGAATCCACGGGTCCAAAAGGATTGCTGACACCATAATAACGGTGCTCAATAAATATGATCAATGCTCTAAATTGTGGTGCGATATCAAACATTAGACCAGTATTTTCATAAAAGTTAACAATATCTCCTTCATTTCCAGTGTAGAGAAATACGGGAGTATTAGGCTTGATTCCTCCACTTCCAACAAATTGATCACAAATCAAATATCGTTGTGGGAAGGTTTTATCATTGGTAAAATCAAAATGATCTAATTTTTGTTGGAAGAATTTGGTAATATATGGAGGCAGAGAAGATGATCTAACCTTTTCCGATGTTCGCGATGATGAATAGGCTGCAGGATCTCTCATTCTTCTCATAAAAGCTTGAACAGAATTAAATGCTGATGATGGTTGTGCCAATGCCAATTCATGATGAGCTATTCCTGTCATCATCATGATGAAAAATAAATTCATCACAATGATGCCGAAAAATGAACAAGTTCGATGTTGCACCATTTTTTTTGTTGACAGATTTTTTCGGAGTTAACAATTCTTTACAAGATTAAGAAAACTCAAACACCTCTCAGAAGAGATTTTGTAAATAATTTCAATGATACCGGTCATAATTTGTGATTAAATAGCAAGACAATCAGAGGAACAGATTTCGCAATAATTACGGTTGTCAAAGGTTATTGAGTTAACACCAAAAAATGAAGCGAATCACGACGAGCCGGAACTGTCAACGAAGGTCAACCGTCAGTGTGCTTGGCTTTATCTTCTTGACACTGCTCCTCTACTCATCAATGAACCTTGACCGATTCATTGTTCGTGCTTTAAACACCACTCAAAAAAATTCACACAAAATTCATTTCGGAAATTATCAATGCAATAGATATTCCCCAATCGATCGACAAGTATTGGTCCCTAACGGTGCCGCGAACATATACACACCTCTTCATACCCAAATGGCCAGTTGTAAACTCGAAAATTTATGTCTCACCCAGAGCGGAGAGTTTGTGTTATTTCAATCCCATAACAGAATTCTTCATCATGACATGAATGAACTAAATTCACGTCCATTTGTATTTGTACAGGGATCCACTATCGATTCAAATCGAGGAAATTTCTACATTCGACACATAAATGGAGATTTGGTTTTTGAAAAGTCACATCCTCACAATCACACCATGGCATTTGTGACAAGAATCAAGAAAAAAGAGAGTGAGTGTGGTCAACAAGATTACTTTTGTGAATCTCAAGTTGAAGAAGAATATCATTATGATCCCATTGCACTCTCTCCAAATTTTACTTATTATGAAAAACCAGTATACGCACTGCAACGATATGCTGCTGGAAATATAGGTCATATTTTCGCAGAGTCTTTGGCAATGATTATGGGATTAATGATGAATTTCAATCATCCTTTTGTTGAAATGGAAACATTACGAGAAAATCATGTCTTGTTTTTAGACGATCTCTTTGATTTGTCTGGAGAAAATTGGAGAGGAGCTTTTGGTTATGATTCCACTAAAGCAGAACATTATTCGTTACTGACCATGCAACTCATAACTAAAAATCCAATGTTACAGCTCTGTAGTAGAGATGGTATTTGGAGAATTGAGAATGCTCCATGTAGAATCATGTCAACACTTGAAAATCCTCGAATGACTGAATCTATTTCGTCCATGACACTTGATTCATGTTTTTCAAATATTTATATGGGTCACACTATTAGTAATTTAGTATTACATCCATACGGAAAAGAAGGCCTGTTTATGAAATTGCGAGAATTTATTTATCGAAACTTGAGAATATTTCCATTTGATCAGACGTACAGCATTTCCCAGAAAAAGAAGCAATTTAAAAGATATTTATTGGAAAAAGATATTGTCATTGCATTGCATCAAAAGGATAAGAAAGGTCGGCACGGACAATCTTTTCACAATTCTGAAGAGTTTCTCAATTACTTGCAACTAGAATTACCAAAACAACCATTCATTCAACAATTAATGCAGAAAAACAAGACACTACAACGACGAACATTGAAATTCGATATCATTGATTTCTCTAAATTTCCAAGCATTGCCGATCAAGTCAAATACTTTGCCAATGTCGATGTTTACATTACCGATCCAGGAAGTGCAGCTTACTACTCTCTCTTCTTTCGTGAAGACACGACTGTGTTTCTCCCACCTACGTGCCATCGATTAGGTCGAGAAATTCACTGTTTCACTTCTCATGGTAAGCTTGTGCTCTCTTCATTACCGAATATTCAAATGTTGGACATGATGGAACTGAATGGAAATCAAGCCCAATGCAATTTTCGACCAGCACCTGACATGTATTTTAATTGTAATTACAAGTTGCCATTGAAACTCATGTTGAATCAAGTCATGAAAGCACTTAAAAAACGATATCGAATGGTATTAACAGAATTTACAGAACTAGATTGAAAAGCTCATCATCAATGCAAGCAGAAAAGATCATGAGGAAAAAATGAATCATCCACTCCGGTTGATGATGACGATGAGAGAGGTGCGAAGAGTGGCCACCCCGCAAACGTTTAATAATAATCGTTGTTTTTGTTCGGTTTACAACCATCAAATTATTGGGATTTTATCCGTACATCCGATCCGAATGAGTGGACGTAATGATGATTTTTATTATCGTAATGAGATGAAGCTTTGGTCAGACCATGATGATGGAAATTTCAAGACTCAAATTCAAAGGGCAATTTCAAAATTAATGGGGAATAATATAGTTGTTGATTGAATTGGTCATTTCAAGGAGTCGTTGATATGGTGGAAAATTAATAATGGAGAAAAACTCTTGCACAAGAGTCGTTGTGTTGAAAAAAAACAATGTTGTCGCCTTCTCCTCTCACAAGAGTCATTGCACTCATACTGTTGATAGTGGTCACCACTAGTGGTACAATGGTCATTGCTCAAGCTGACAAGAAGAATTGGGAACGAAAAGCTAACATGATAACAAAACGTAGTGATTTATCTGCTCAAACGATTGGAAATTTAATTTATTTAACGGGAGGCTGTGTTAGCTCTCAATCCATTGCTAAGGATTCTTCATGTCCAAGGTATGTGTTCATATATGAGATTTGTGAGACTATTTAACATTGTTACAGCATTACCAATACGATGGAAATTTACAACCCTACAACTAATACATTTTCCTCTGGACCAGTGATGCCCAGAGCACGATACAGACACACAACTGTTGCTGTTGCTCAGCGATACATGTTCGTCATTGGTGGCAGAGATTTGCAGGATAATATCATTCAACCTGTGGACATCTTTGATACTGTCACGTCCAAATGGACAACTCATCCAAATGCTTCCTTAACTTCCGAATGTTGCTCAGATTCAATTGCGTTTGTGTTGAAAGACACTGCCACTGGACTTGATAATATTTACCTTCCAGGTGGATACTTTGCTAATTACAGCGCTTCAAATGAAGTGTTAATTTTGAAAACTAGGAATACCAATAATGAAGGAACATTCCAAAGGGGATTGGTATCAAATATTAATACTAAGAGAGGAGATTCCATGACTCTGACGTATAATAATAGGGGATACGTCATTGGAGGATTTTTAGAAGGCGATTTTTGCAATCCAACTGGAATTGTTGAAATGTATGACCCTTCACAAAATAAGTGGACCACCCAAAAACCCTTGGCTCATGCTAGAGGAGATGGTGCTGCAATCATGATTGACGCAAATTTATTTGTCCTAGGTGGAGAGACGAAGGATAAATCATGCAACTTTTCTGTTCCCGTTGCTGATGTTGAGAAGTTTGACTTGCGTACTTCGTCATGGAGTGATTTTGTTTCTTTGCCAACAGTACGATTTAGACAAACAGGAGAAATTTTCGGCGAGGTTATGTATGTTTTTGGAGGTCAAATTGAGAACTCTACTGCTAAGGAATACACTGTTTTGGACTGGGTTTATGCTTTCAATTTCACAAATGTCACATATGCGAGAGTGAGTCAGGCAAACGTTGCCACTCCGTTTTGGTGGTGTGTGTTTACATTACTGCTCTGTGTAATGGTGAGCTTGTTAGGTTTTTAAAGTTTGCAATAACGAAACCTTTACTGATAAATCCGTATTCTGTTAGCACCTCGTTCACATACCAATAATTCTCCACTACGATCGTTTAAACATAAGCCTTGAGGACGTGCAAAATTGTGAACATCAACCTTGTTAATCAATGTCCACTCCAGATGTGTACTTTCAAATAGACGATAACAAAGGACTGTGTCTTGTGTTGGAACAATTAGGCAGCGAGAAATAGGATCAAATACGGTGCCGTATGTATTAGAACCAGATGAATGGATCAGGCCAGCATTATTTTGCAAGCAACTCCATGTTTCCTGGCACACATCAACTTGTTTAACAAAAAATTCAATTTTCTTCCATCCTCCAACGATTAGATAATGATTTTTGCCCATTTCAAAAAAATTAATCCCTAACGGTAATGTATTCATCAACGCTACCACATCAATCAATGTTCCAGTGTTTGAGTCCAATATCTTGACTGTTCTATCGAAGCATCCGACGAACAGTTTTGATTGAGATTGCATTATTGATATTCCAGTAGCTCCTTGAACACAAACAGAAGTCCAAATTTTCCCTTGGAGTGGTGACTCTTCATCACAGTCGCTATACTCTTGATCACGTTGCTTATTGAACACAAAACTTTGTAAATCATACTTGTGGAGACTTTTATCTCCTTTGCAGTCAAAGAACAAAGCATCTGAAAATGCGTTTCTATAGCCTTCTTCAATACATAAAAACATGGGACCATAAGATGGGGTGGGTATTGAAAACTGGAATTGCTTAGAGTTCAGGTCGAAAAATAGTATTCTGCCGGGATCTCCGCAATCAGTGCAAATTATGTACTCGTGATTGTACGAAATTTTTACATCAAAGGGCTGGGATAAAGGAGCGTTAACTAATTCAATATTGGTCATTGTTGTATGATGGTCATCATGTTTTCCCAATATTGCTCTCAATCTACAACTGTGTACTGCGAACCCTTTTTTCCATTTACTCCTCATCTTGGTCTTTAATTTTTCAAACAAGATATATCCATAACGGTCATCATCACGTATGTATATTTCGGGTGATGATCCAACACAATTTTTTAAAATTAATTTTACAGGATCATCATCGTCATATTGAACAACACTATTACTCCGGTTGTAAATCCCCTGGCTAGATTTTAACATAATTTTTTGTTGTTGGCAGTGGTATTCCGCGGCTTGATTCAAACCTGATTATAAAACCACACGAGC
The DNA here is from genome assembly GCF_003324165.1 of Naegleria lovaniensis. Lineage (NCBI taxonomy): Eukaryota > Heterolobosea > Eutetramitea > Acrasida > Naegleriidae > Naegleria > Naegleria lovaniensis. Next base: position 53,602 of record NW_025407892.1, read on the forward strand.
AGTTTCAGAATGCATTTTTTAAATTTTAGAATTGAATGTTGTTTTGAGGTCTTTTGACTTGATCAAGGCTTCTTCATATTGACATCAAATCTTCTTCTGAAACAATGACACCTCCCAGTTGTAGGACCCCACACCCACAAAAAAAACAACACAATAACCTCTGGGTTCTAGCAAACTCTCGCTTTTTCGAACCTCAGGTAACATCATCAAGAATCTTGCTGTCGTCATGCATCATGAACCCTTCAACATCATCACGAATGAATAACATTCCGAGCTCCTCCTCTAAAGCAGCTGCTTCAAGAAACAGCATACCTGTTGATTCCAGTAGTAAACAAATCTCGAAGGCCATTCTTTGTTGATGAACAAGCAACAGAATAATCTAAACAAGAAGGAGGTGTTTACCATAATTCATTCAAGCTGTACCTTGAGTTATGCACCATATTGGAGATGTATGTTTTCTTTGCGTTGCCATAGTACCATACAGAAACTTTTAATCTTTAATATTTACACCTTTCACAATTTCCTCCTACAGATTACACTTTTGTGGATACTTCCTCTTGCTTTTCAGAGTTATTCATGGATTGAATATTGAAGGTGCCTGGCTCCTTCTTGTCTTGATGTTGAATAGGGCCCTTTTTTGTTCCTGTTTTTCTCACATGATCCTCAGCCTCTTTTTCACACTTTTCATTCCACAATGGGCTGTACAATAACAATACAAAAACACTAAAAATGACAATTCCCAAAGAATGCAAAAAGTAATCCAACATATGCAAATGACTTGCAAAGGTACTTGTTAAAAAACCAATAATAGCTGCTACTATCTGTAAAAAGGCGCTCAAAATCATTCCAGACATTAATCCAACTATTTTGGTGAACGGGCGATTCATGAATGGAACTTTCTCCTTTGTTGTGGATACATGAGAACTTGTTTTGTTGACAACATGAAGCAGTCGAGTACTGACAACCGTGAAAGTCACTAAATTAATGACATTGGCAATAAAGTAGAAGCATAAAAGCACGATTTGAAACGGGACTGCTAGGGCTTTGTTAAGAAGTGTCATTTTCACCAACAAGTTCAAAATGGCATTAAGAACAATCACTAGCCCCAAAGTACCACCCGTGACCATGTTTACGGTGAAGAGTGACCACTTAATGTAGGGATATACTTTCCTTGATATGGCTCTAGCTGCTGCAGCTGTTGTCAAGCTGTAAGAGGTTGTCAACAATGTTTGCAAGACAAGAGTAATTTGGCGGACATAATAAATGAGTCACCTTTCGAATTTTATCCAAAGTACAATCTACTTACAACATATCTTGAAGAAATCCAATGATGATCGTAATGGTCATTATGGTAGCAAAAGAAAAGGCATTTTCCAGTACTGCAAATACCCATAACACAATTCGAAAATCGAGCAAATTGGGAAGCACAATCCATTTCCTTCCATTCATATAGAGAGATGTTCCATTGTACACAATTCGGAAACACAAAGCAACAATATCCACTCCAACCAATAATCCAGTTAGTAAAAAGAGAATCTTTTGCTTTCTTTTCATTTCATCTCGTAATTTGATGGCATAACCAATAAGCACTCCCAACAAGATGCTCAATACAATGACATAGAACGCAGAATTACTGAGAGAGCTAATGTTTTCAGGGGCTTCGGAAATTTTACCTTGAGTGGCGTTGATGGTTTGGAATAGAGTAATGGGAAGGAAATTATATGACTCAGTCATTGGGCCTTGAATTGAAATTCTTTAGTTTTTTTGGTTCAGTTGCGGTTGCTACAAGATTGATTTGATTTCGAAAAACATCTCCTTATCTTTGTCTCTTTCATCATTGACAAGATTTGAATTGCATTACAGAGCTATTAGTGAATAAATGCAGAAAGATCTTTTCTGATTTGTCTTGATATCTCGTTTAAAACAACAACCGTTGAAAGTTTGGGATATATCTTTCTGAAAACTCCTTTTCTGTTTGAAAATTGTAAAACAGAGAGGTATGAACATGTCATGGATGTCTAATGGTAGGTTTAACCTCAATGTTGACTATGTCATGATTGGGATATATTCTCTGAAAAAACATTGTTCTTCCACCACAATATTCTATGTATGAACACTGGAATTTGCATGTCGTTCCTGCTGTTGGAAAAGTATGGATATGAAAAACCAAAGACAGTTGATCATTGAGAGATACTACTTATTTATCCTTAGTAACTTAGCATATTACCCGCTTTTTTAAAATATGGAAGTGTTTTCGGTTTTCGAAAGATGTGAAACGGAGATATGAACCAGTAGACGCGAGACAACAATGTTCCAAGAAAGGGAGGCATATTTGTCATCATCAGAAATGTCTTCATTGACATACGTTTTCTTGCTCCACAATCCTCTTCTCCTTCAACATTGTCATCATTGCTGAACGATGAATTTTGGAAATTGGAGTGCATTGTTGCTTATTCTGCAAGGCAATAATCAATACTTGAGTACATAATTGTCCTTTTGAAAGAATCTTAACTCCATTAATTCGCTAATAAACACTTGTATTGTTTGAAAATACTCTCATCAATACCAATATTATGTATGTCTAATGTCTTGAGATTAATAAGCTCTCCATTTGAAAAATATTTAAGGCCATCATGACCAATCTTGCAAGAAGATGCATTCAAATATGTGAGACTTTGCATTCCAAAGATGTTTTTCGCTCCTTCAGATCCGAATAAATCAGTAGTAACGTCCAAAGTGATGAATTCTATTTGGTGTAAATCAATAACTGAGAAAGCGGCTATCGAGCCATATCTAATAAACTTGAAGAGTGTTGATGAAAATCTTCCAAACTTGTCACTTTTTCTTGTGAGGTTGAGTGTTGAGTATATACTCTACCAACAGAAAGAAAAATGAGTAGGTTGTAATTTTAAACACCACAGCAATGATGCATTGGCACCCCAGTCAAGACATTCCTATATTTCATGTGTTGCAATGATGATGATGAAAATAAGGAAAATTATAAAAAAATATTTTGCTGTCTAATCAACGTATTGGAATCATTGGAGATCAGAAACGGAATTGCTTACTGTGAAATGAACAACACTACTATCTTACCCACTGATCCATTTGTAATTAATGATTTGAAAATGGTTGGACATGTCTCTGATTTGAATGAAAATGGTTGCTTTTGTCTCTATTGCATGTATTGTAAAGAACGTAGACGTTTCTGGATGAAAAACATACAACTCATACTCTTAAATATTGCATTGATCAAAAAGTGACAATTCATACCATTATTTGCGCCCTTCATATGAAACTTAGAATTGTTTCGAATTTGATTTCCCAAGTGCTTCTTCGTATTAACTCGCCTTCATTATGGGAAATAATTGAGACTAGAATTAGCAAGTTATATCATTGCTCTCAATTTCAATTTAGAAATACTGAGGCTGAAGAAGATGATGAATGCAAAGGAGATCAATTTCTTCCACAACTGCCATATTTAAATGGGAATCAAGCAAATGTCATCTTATTCAATTTTGAAACTGTGTTTGATGGAATTTTTGATTATATGGAAATCATGATTTGGTTGTTGACAAGAGTTATTTTGTTCCAATATGTTGAAGGAGTAGATACACTCAAAGGAAATGTGCAAGCTAAGAGTAGATTAGAAATATTATGTAAATGGCTTTGCAAATTGTTGATTGAGAAATATCCAACCTCAAAATTTGCTTTCTATTTTCATATTCTTATTGTTCAAATTCCTGAATTAATATTTCTATTCGTCCATTGTGGAGATATGCAAACGAAGGAAGTGAAAATATTCATGCTTATCATATTCTCGGATTAGAACGAGCTACTGCAGCAGGTAAAGAAAATTCTCCAATGGTACAATTAGTTTTCCAAGAGCTTGTAGAATCTATCTTTCAAATACACACAATATTCCATGACAAGCAAAACTTGTTGATGATGGTAGTGATGATGGAATGGTGTTTGAATGGTCCTCCGAAGAACAAAGAATTTATACTCTACTCATGAAGTTGGAGGTTGCTAAAGAGCGTCAAATTGGAAGCTGGAAAGGAATGTTGCACGAGTTAATAATGAAAGCAATACTCAGAACGCTCATCAAAGTTTTCAACGCCAAACAAGTCCCATTCAATGAAATGATTAAATCCGTCTCCGACCATGATAGATGTTGTTGCTATGGTGTGTACTATCACTAAATATTGTTCGATGATTCCATATTCAAGTACGTCTTTAATTCTGATTTGGACATAGGTTACTAGTATGTATGATGATTTGTGTTTTTTTGTTGGTTGACATGGGAGTTATCGGTCAACAGCGTCCGTTTGCCATCGAAAAAAATGTTTAATTTCTTCTTTCAACGGAAACCCACTCCGGCTAGAAACGTTGTTGCGGTTGATCCTTTTGGTGGAGCGCTTTCGCTCATAATTTCTTTCCTTGATCAAAAAACCTTTCTATCTTTTGCTGGCGTTTGTAGTTACATCCGTGATTTCATACAATCAACAGAGGTAACTAAAGCATTTGATTCTAACCTTAAGAATACAGATACAGATTGCTTGGCGATGAGACAACTCAATTTTAAAAAAGTTTCCTTCCACAAACTGTTCACCGAATTGTCCTTCACAAAAGTATCTGTTTCCAAAAATCAAATGGCGATCCTTTTAGCATCCAACAAAGTTGATACGCTAGTGTTTAAACATTCCCAATTAACATTCTCTGATATCACATCCACAATTTCCAATCTTGTTTTTGAAAGTGTTTCAATTAATGCCATTACTATTAACAAAATAGGAAATGTGTTCAACAACATTAAGCATTTGTCTTTTAAGCATGTCGGTTTTAATTGGAAATTGATGGAATCATTTTTAAAGTTGAAGTTTAAATGTTTAGAAAGTTTATATTTCAGAGACGATCAATTGGATACTGATTGTGCCAATATTTTTTTAATGAGTAGTAATTTTAAAACTCTAAAATCTATTGCATTTAAGCATTGCTCTATACAACACATATCCAAAATAGATAGAAACAACTTTCCACATTTAGAAAAGTTTAGCTTTACGACCGTTTTTATAGATGATGCTATTATTATAAACATTTTAGAAAGTCAGCTTGATCTTAAAGAGCTCTATGTAAACGCCCACATAACACTATCAGAAAAAATAGCTTTATCTTTATTGAAAAATCCTAAATTAAGTATTGTTAAATTGCATTCATATGCTCGTAGTGGTGCTACACGGATAAGTGATGATGTATTTCTTTTGTTGATGAGTGGGCTAAAATATTTAACTGAAATTTCCTTACAAATACCATCTCGCTTGATGCCTATTTTAACTGCAAATACCAATGTACGACTGATTAGAATTAATATGGTAGACATAGAAAAGGATCCGTCTCTGATTCAGTCGCCATTACTCAATTTTAGATTTCAGTCAATGCTTCAAGTATTAGATTTATCCCACTGTTTATTACGAGATTTAGATTGTGCTGCCATCAGTTCCTCTAATATCAAGGAACTAAGCATCATTTGTTGCAGTTTTGTTGACAATGGATATTCCAGCTTAGCGCATATGACTCAACTGAAAACCTTAGTTCTTTGTTACCCTAGACTCTTAGGATCCGCTTTCGATACTTTTTTCTGCGGGTCATTAATTTCACTGGAAAATTTTGAATTTTCTCCAAGTTCTAGAGAAACTAATTCGACCGAGGATTGTATTAACGTACCAAAATTGACATTTTTTAAATCCAGTCATCCCACTCGTTTTGATATTGAGAAAATTTTACGGAATTCCAGAATAGTTACTTTGGATCTTTCTGAATGGGGAGGCACTCTAAGTCGTTATGTTGATTTCGAATTCATACATCATCTACTAACAACCAACAAGCATTCCATTTCTCAACTAATATTACCTTCAAAGACCAAAGAAAAGAAAGACAAATATTTAACTCAATCATTGAAATTACAAAAACAGTTCAATATTCAAGTTTCATTTAAGTAAAAACACATGTTTCGATAATATAAACAACAAGAGTTTGGAATTAAAAATGCCTACAGGTTTAGCGGGGCGTTTTACCTTTGGAAGTGCATGTTTCTCTCCAGAGGCTTTTTTCATGATGATCTTTGATTTCTAGGTTACATACTATATCAACAAATAGGTATTTATGATATCTAGATGTACGTTTTGAAAATTTTAATATTTGTGAAGTAGTTGTTGAGATATTAAGGATCAAAATGAGCTTTCCCGGTCAGATCACGTCAAATGTGCCTCTCGACCAAAATATGTAAAATAATGATGCCATTTCTTGGACAGATATTAGGTTTTAGTCCATAGAATATAGAGAGAGTTGAATTTTTAGTAGCTACTAAGTAGTTATTGAATTACACTTTAATACTTCTCACCAGTCCGAGAGTTGTTATAACAAAGTAACCATTACGATTTAAGGATTACTGTTTTCACGTATTGATAGAGTCTGACATTTAGAACGTAATCCACATCTCTGTTGAGGAAACTATGATGTTTCGATAATGTAAACAACAAGAGTTTGGAATTAATTGGAGGAAAACTAATGGGTTTGTAACTCGCCAAACAACCATCCTTTGAAAAGGATTGGTGTTTGAGGGATTTTCTGCATAATTTGTCATTAGACTTTATTGAGCAGAGTCCCGAGCATTTGAAAAGGGGTGTAGAAGGTAAAAAACTCCAAAAACCGCTCAGCGGAAAAAAAGGAGAAAACCAGAGAAACGCAAGGAAGTAAGGAGGAAGTGATGAAGAAGAGATGGATTGTGATCAATTCATATTATCATAAATAAACCAGGTGTCAAAGGTGGTGACAATGTCACATTAATGTAAAATTAATAATACAATAAATTAAGGTTATAAAAATAAATATTCAACTACTTGTCGAAAAGATTCGAACAAGGCAGTCCCGCACTGTCATAATGTCCTTCCTTACCACAAGAACATTAAGGATCAGCGAAAAAGGAACTTGAAAAGCATAAGAAAGCATGATAAGGGTGGGAGTGCGATGGGTGGGAAGTCACTAAGCAAAGCAATGAGAGACGAAGCTCGAGTATGCAGGGTTTGGAAAGAGGCATTCGGCGATTTTCTCAATAACCAGACATAATCACACTATTTCTTCAAAAGAGACCCCCTAGTCGTTTGAGTTTATCTATCTTTTGATGGTATTCACTTGCTCTAACTCGTTGTGGTTCTTGAGATATGAACTCTTAAACTACAGGCGTTTTTCTTCATCGGTGATAGAGTGGTCAGAAAACCACCATCGTTGGGACATGAGATATTTGCATTCAGTGGTGACTATTGATCATTAAATATTTCAATTCTGTGAAGTAGTTATTGAGATTATAGACCTTAAAGTTGTGATAGTAATAAAACCTTAGTTGTAGATTTTTATTAGGGATTTTGAGATGGTTCAAGGACTAGCATCTTATTTCTCGGATTTAAGGAGATAGACCTTCCTAAAGTTTTAAAGATTCATGAATATTTTTGACTTTTAAAAATTTTTTAAAAATATTTTTAGCTTTCATGTCAATATCAGTCTCTGGTGTGACTATTTGAATAAATTAAATTGATATCGGCTCGAAGAGACAATGTCAATCAATGTTTCTGTTTGATATCATTACATCTCTATTGCAATAAATTATATTGTGATGGCCGTCAGTAGTACATTCGTACTAGCGACATCATTGGATAGTGAGCTAAGTTGGTTGAATAGTTCAACAAATGGTGACAGGTGTCAAAATGTCGATAGAGTTTAAGCAAAATCTTTTTTGTAGATCTCACGAAAATAATGGGGGTCATGATAGAGCATTCGATCAGGTTTAGGGTAGTTTTCGAGAAAATCAAGTTTGAAGGAGTTTCATCGAGTTCAAAAATGACATGAAAATTTTTCAAAAAAAAATTAAAAAAAAATGAAGCCAAACTTCCCTGCATTTTTGAGGTGATCATCATCAAGATCGGGTCTTGTTTCCATTCATCATCATGTCATATTTATATTGATCACATCAAATGTGTACATCATGATCAACATTCATCAGGAATATTTTGTGTGTATGAATACACATGGAAATGATAATTATCAAATAGTAGCGGTTAGAATTGTAGTGAACTGCTCCCGTTGGATATGATGATCATGGAATGAATCTGATGATCGGAATGTTGTTACAGTGATCAGAAACCATAGAATTGATCGTTGATTCAGTTCAAAGTGATGGTCATTTCGTGAATGGTATTCAAGTGAAGTGTGATGGTGGCTCTATGGTAGCGCTGAAAAGTACGATCGAGACAAGTACTTCACATAACTTCATGAAATTGATATGGATGGTTGTTCTGATCATTCAAACAACAAATCATCAGTTTTATTCATTGACATGATTGTTTCATTGAATAGGAGCACTTCGCTTTTCTCGGAAAACATCATTTCTTGAGGAAGGGTACAACTCTCCTCTCTTGTTCATGTCTGGGTTTGGGTTTGGGTTTGGGTTTGGGTTTGGGTTTGGGTTTGGGTTTGGGTTTGGGTTTGGGTTTGGGTTTGGGTTTGGGTTTGGGTTTGGGTTTGGGTTTGGGTTTGGGTTTGGGTTTGGGTTTGGTTTGGGTTTGGGTTTGGGTTTGGGTTTGGGTTTGGGTTTGGGTTTGGGTTTGGGTTGGGTTTGGGTTTGGGTTTGGGTTTGGGTTTGGGTTTGGGTTTGGGTTTGGGTTTGGGTTTGGGTTTGGGTTTGGGTTGGTTGGGTTTGGGTTTGGTTTGGGTTTGGGTTTGGGTTTGGGTTTGGGTTTGGGTTTGGGTTTGGGTTTGGGTTTGGGTTTGGGTTTGGGTTTGGGTTTGGGTTTGGGTTTGGGTTTGGGTTTGGGTTTGGGTTTGGGTTTGGGTTTGGGTTTGGGTTTGGGTTTGGGTTTGGGTTTGGGTTTGGGTTTGGGTTTGGGTTTGGGTTTGGGTTTGGGTTGGGTTTGGGTT